>NC_092090.1:102941892-103055080 GCF_045679555.1 Salvelinus alpinus
GTGTTGGGGACTGTGGATAACCCAGACATAGTTACTACTATCAGTGTTGGGGACTGTGGATAACCCAGACATAGTTACTACTATCAGTGTTGGGGACTGTGGATAACCCAGACATAGTTACTACTATCAGTGTTGGGGACTGTGGATAACCCAGACATAGTTACTACTATCAGTGTTGGGGACTGTGGATAACCCAGACATAGTTACTACTATCAGTGTTGGGGACTGTGGATAATCCATACATAGTTACTACTATCAGTGTTGGGGACTGTGGATAACCCAGACATAGTTACTACTATCAGTGTTGGGGACTGTGGATAACCCAGACATAGTTACTACTATCAGTGTTGGGGACTGTGGATAACCCAGACATAGTTACTACTATCAGTGTTGGGGACTGTGGATAACCCAGACATAGTTACTACTATCAGTGTTGGGGACTGTGGATAACCCAGACATAGTTACTACTATCAGTGTTGGGGACTGTGGATAACCCAGACATAGTTACTACTATCAGTGTTGGGGACTGTGGATAACCCAGACATAGTTACTACTATCAGTGTTGGGGACTGTGGATAACCCAGACATAGTTACTACTATCAGTGTTGGGGACTGTGGATAACCCAGACATAGTTACTACTATCAGTGTTGGGGACTGTGGATAACCCAGACATAGTTACTACTATCAGTGTTGGGGACTGTGGGATAACCCAGACATAGTTACTACTATCAGTGTTGGGGACTGTGGATAACCCAGACATAGTTACTACTATCAGTGTTGGGGACTGTGGATAACCCAGACATAGTTACTACTATCAGTGTTGGGGACTGTGGATAACCCAGACATAGTTACTACAATCAGTTTTGGGGACTGTGGATAACCCAGACATAGTTACTACTATCAGTGTTGGGGACTGTGGATAACCCAGACATAGTTACTACTATCAGTGTTGGGGACTGTGGATAACCCAGACATAGTTACTACTATCAGTGTTGGGGACTGTGGATAACCCAGACATAGTTACTACTATCAGTGTTGGGGACTGTGGATAACCCAGACATAGTTACTACTATCAGTGTTTGGGACTGTGGATAACCCAGACATAGTTACTACTATCAGTGTTTGGGACTGTGGATAACCCAGACATAGTTACTACAATCAGTTTTGGGGACTGTGGATAACCCAGACATAGTTACTACTATCAGTGTTGGGGACTGTGGATAACCCAGACATAGTTACTACTATCAGTGTTGGGGACTGTGGATAACCCAGACATAGTTACTACTATCAGTGTTGGGGACTGTGGATAATTCATATATAGTTACTACAATCAGTTTTGGGGACTGTGGATAACCCAGACATAGTTACTACTATCAGTGTTTGGGACTGTGGATAACCCAGACATAGTTACTACTATCAGTTTTGGGGACTGTGGATAACCCAGACATAGTTACTACTATCAGTGTTGGGGACTGTAGATAACCCAGACATAGTTACTACTATCAGTGTTGGGGACTGTGGATAACCCAGACATAGTTACTACTATCAGTGTTGGGGACTGTGGATAACCCAGACATAGTTACTACTATCAGTGTTGGGGACTGTGGATAACCCAGACATAGTTACTACTATCAGTGTTGGGGACTGTGGATAACCCAGACATAGTTACTACTATCAGTGTTGGGGACTGTGGATAACCCAGACATAGTTACTACTATCAGTGTTGGGGACTGTGGATAACCCAGACATAGTTACTACTATCAGTGTTGGGGACTGTGGATAACCCAGACATAGTTACTACTATCAGTGTTGGGGACTGTGGATAACCCAGACATAGTTACTACTATCAGTGTTGGGGACTGTGGATAACCCAGACATAGTTACTACTATCAGTGTTGGGGATTGTGGATAATTCATATATAGTTACTACAATCAGTTTTGGGGACTGTGGATAACCCAGACATAGTTACTACTATCAGTGTTGGGGACTGTAGATAACCCAGACATAGTTACTACTATCAGTGTTGGGGACTGTGGATAACCCAGACATAGTTACTACTATCAGTGTTGGGGACTGTGGATAACCCAGACATAGTTACTACTATCAGTGTTGGGGACTGTGGATAACCCAGACATAGTTACTACTATCAGTGTTGGGGACTGTGGATAACCCAGACATAGTTACTACTATCAGTGTTGGGGACTGTGGATAACCCAGACATAGTTACTACTATCAGTGTTGGGGACTGTGGATAACCCAGACATAGTTACTACTATCAGTGTTGGGGACTGTGGATAATTCATATATAGTTACTACTATCAGTGTTGGGGACTGTGGATAACCCAGACATAGTTACTACTATCAGTGTTGGGGACTGTGGATAACCAAGACATAGCTACTACTATCAAATCAAATGTTATTTGATTTATTGGTCACAAGGTCCTTTGCTGTTGTTCTGGGATTGATTTGCACTTTTCGCGCCAAAGTATGTTAATCTCTAGGAGACAGAATGCGTCTCCTTCCTGAGCGGTATGATGGCTGTGTGGTCCCATGGTGTTTATACTTGCATAATATTGTTTGTACAGATGAACGCGGTACCTTCAGGCGTTTGGAAATTGATCCCAAGGACGAACCAGACTTGTGGAGATCTACAATTTGTTTCTGAGGTCTTTGCTGATTTCTCTGTCCTGCCTGTATCTACCTACTCTCTCTGTTCTACCTACTGTCTCTGTCCTGCCTGTATCTACCTACTGTCTCTGTCCTGCCCATGATGTCAAGCAAAGAGGCACTGAGTTTGAAGGTAGGCCTTGAGATACATCCACAGGTACACCTCCAATTGACTCAAATTATGTCAATTAGCCTATAAGAAGTTTCTAAAGCCATGACATTATTTTCTGGAATTTTCCAAGCTGTTTAAAGAGACAGTCAACTTAGTGTATGTAAACTTCTGATCCACTGGAATTGTGATAGAGTGAATTATAAGTGAAATAATTTGTCTGTAAACAATTGTTGGAAAAATTACTTGTGTCATGCACAAAGTAGATTTCCTAACCGACTTGCCAAAACTATAGTTTGTTAACAAGACATTTGTGGAGTGGGTGAAAACGAGTTTTAATGACTCCAACCTAAGTGTATGTAAACTTCCGACTTCAACTGTATCTCAGATAGGGGGTAGTGAGGCCTAAGAGGGTTTTATAAATAAGCATCAACCAGTGGGTCTTGTGACGTGTATACAGAGATGACCAGTTTACAGAAGAGGATAGAGTGCAGTGATGTGTCCTATAAGGAGCATTGGTGGCAAATCTAATGGCCGAATGGTAAAGAACATCTAACCGCTCGAGAGCACCCTTACCTGCTGATCTATAAATTATGTCTCCGTAATCTAGCAAGGGTAGGATGGTCATCTGAATCTGGGTTAGTTTTGCAGCTGGGGTGAAAGAGGAGCGATTACGATAGAAGAAACCAAGTCTAGATTTAACTTTAGCCTGCAGCTTTGATATGTGCTAAGAGAAGGACAGTGTACTGTCTAGCCATACTCCCAAATACTTGTATGAGTTGACTACCTCAAGCTCTAAACCCTCAGAGGTAGTAATCACACCTGTGGGGAGAGGGGCATTATTTTTACCAAACCACATTACCTTTATTTTGGAGGTGTTCAGAACAAGGTTAAGGGTAGAGAAAGCTTGTTGGACACTAAGTAAGCTGTTGTAGAGCATTTAACACAAAATCCGGGGAGGGGCTAGCTGAGTATAAGACTGTATCAGCTGCATATTAATGGATGAGAGAGCTTCCTACTGCCTGAGCTATGTTGTTGATGTAAATTGAGAAGAGCATGGGGCCTAGGATTGAGCCTTGGGGTATTCCCTTGGTGACAGGCAGTGGCTGAGACAGCAGGTTTTCTGACTTTATACACTGCACTCTTTGAGAGAGGTAGTTAGCAAACCAGGCCAAAGACCCCTCAGAGACACCAATACTCCTTAGCCGGCCCACAAGAATGGAATGGTCTACTGTATCAAAAGCTTTGGCCAAGTCAATAAAAATAGCAGCACAACATTGCTTAGAATCAAGGGCAATGGTGACATCATTGAGGACCTTTAAGTTTGCAGTGACACATCTATAACCTGAGCGGAAACCAGATTGCATACCAGAGAGATACTATAGACATGAAGTATTCTTAGGCATGACATGCAAGCAACAAACACTGACACTACACAGCCTAGTATATCTGACCAAATGATGAAAGACAAGCATTGTAATTTTGAATCTGTAAAGTGAGTGTGGAAGAGGTGAAAAATTGTTGTCTATCAACAACGGCAACCCACCAGGGTCTGACAACTTGAATGGAAAATTACTGAGGATAATAGCAAATGATATTGCCACTCCTATTTGCCATATTTAAAAGGTAAGCCTACTTGAAGGTGTGTGCCCTCAGGCTTGGAGGGAAGCAAAAGTAATTCCGCTACCTAAGAATAGTATTACTGCCTCAAATAGCCAACCAATCAGGCTGTTACCAACCCTTAGTAAACTTTTGGAAAGAATTGTGTTTGACCAGATACAATGCTATTTTAGAGTAAACATATTGACAACAGACTTTCAGCACGCTTATAGGGAAGGACATTCAACAAGCACAGTACTTAAACAAATGACTGATGATTGGCTAAGAGAAATTGATGATAAAAGGTTTGTGGGGGTTGTTTTGTTAGACTTCAGTGCGGCTTTTGACATTATCGAGCTATTTTGTGGATAAAGAGTTACTTATCTAACAGAACACAGAGGGTCTTCTTTAATGGAATTCTCTTCAACATAATCAAGGTAGAATCAGGAATTCCCCAAGGCAGCTGTCTAGGCCGCTTACTTTTTTCAATCTTTACTAACAACATGCCACTGGCTTTGAGTACAGCCAGTGATCCTATGTATGTGGATGACTCAACACTATACATGTCAGCTACTATAGTGACTGAAATGACTGTAACACTTAACAAAGAGCTACAGTTCATTTCAGAGTGGGTGGCAAGGAATAAGTTAGTCCCAAATATTTCTGAAACTTAAAGCATTGTATTTGGGAGAATCATTCACTAAAACCTAAACCTCGACTAAATATTGTAATACATAATGTGGAAGCATTAATAATATACATGTCAATCACTCCTGGCTAAAAGTGGGGGAGAGATTGACTTCATCACTACTTGTATGTATGTAAGGGAAGACCCCCATGAAATGGACAAAAAAGAATGGCTACTTATTGTCATTGGGCGAACCATTGACACAATCGTAAATACCACTCAAATGGACGGCAGTTCATCAAAAACATATTGCAAGCGGAACATGGTAAATGCCAAAAATCCCAAAGGGGGCAAGCGCGCTCCACCGTAGGATTTCATATGGGAAATAGTCACAAAGTCAGGTCTCAAGGATGAAATCTTCAACTTTTTGTCAATTATACATATGTAGTAACCGTACGGACATACATTTGTCTTATTTTATAGAGTTTATCCATAAGGCCTATGTTTTGTCTATTTGCAATTTATGATGATCATAGGAAGTCGGCCAGAGTCCAAAAGTCAGTGAACCATGTCCAAATGGCATACGAAAAGTCCAAAGAGCATATATAGATATTGATAGTACTAAATCAGGATGTTATGTCCATTTACCATATATGATCATAAGATGTTGGCTTCCGAACCCAAAAGTCAGTGAACCATGTCCAAATGGCATAAGAAATGTCCAAATGGCATATATAAGTATTGAAAGTACTAAGTAGGATGTTATACATTGGCAATGGACACTGTCAACTTGCAGAAGAGCATGTCCACACTGACAATATAGCATATGTGTAATGGACACTGTCCAATCTCTCGTTGGTGTGGATTTCAGCCTGTCCATTTGGTGATGGTAAATCCCTCATTAAATACATTGGAAATGTACACTGTCCATTTGCAATATAAAATGCACAATGCCAATATATTATACTGCCATCAAGTCAGCCATCAGTCAATAAGATATCATACTGACACCAAACTTCTACATATTGACACCAAACTCACTTTTTCCAACTCATTTAGAAGCGAACTATCACATATTTTAGAGACGGCCCACAATTCATAGCACCTTCTGTTAAAACCATTTAAAAAAAACTTCAAAAACATAGTTACATTCGAGCTGCGGGTCCAGTTCGGAGCCCGAGCAATGACTTTAATTAGTGCTGAAAATTCCCTTATTTCGGGGGTTGCTATGGGGTCCCTGAACGAGCTATCGGCCAGAAATGTGTAGGGTCAGTCTCTATGGCCGAGGCGGTTTCAATGCACCTAGTCAACTGTTCTGCCTGCGGCTATGGAACCATGACCTGTTCACTGGACGTGTTACCTTGTCCCGGACCTGCTGTTTTGGACTTTCTCTCTACCGCACCTGCTTTCTCTAACTCTGAATGATCGGCTATGAAAAGCCAACTGACATTTTCTCCTGAGGTGCTGACCTGTTGCACTCTCTACAACCACTGTGATTAGGTTTTAATGTCAGGAATTGTGAAAAACTGAGTTTAAATGTATTTGGCTAAGGTGTATGTAAACTTCCAACTTTAACTGTATCTACTGCAGCCCTCATCCTCCACATACAAGTCACATTCTGTTAAAGGTCCCCAAAGCACACACATCCCTAGGTCGCTCCTCTTTTCAGTTCGCTGCAGCTAGCGACTGGAACGAGCTGCAACAAACACTCAAACTGGACATTTCATTAATTCAAATACTCAATCATGGACACTCTTACTGGTTGTGGCTGCTTTGCGTGATGTATTGTTGTCTCTACCTTCTTGCCCTTTGTGCTGTTGTCTGTGCCCAATAATGTTTATACCATATTTTGTGCAGCTACCATATTGTTTTGCTACCATGTTGTTGTCATGCTGCTACCATGCTGTGTTGTCATGTGTTGCTGCCTTGCTATGTTGTTCTCTTAGGTCTCTCTTTATGTTGTGTTGTGTTGTCTCTCTTTATGTAGTGTTGTGTTGTCTCTCTTTATGTAGTGTTGTGTTGTCTCTCTTTATGTAGTGTTGTGTTGTCTCTCTTTATGTAGTGTTGTGTTGTCTCTCTTTATGTTGTGTTGTGTGTTTTGTCATATATTTATATGTTATATAAAAAAGAAATGTTTTATCCCAGCCCCCGTCCCCGCAGGAGGTCTTTTGCCTTTTGGTAGGCCGTCATTGTAAATAAGAATTTGTTCTTAACTGACTTGCCTAGTTAAATAAAGGTTAAATAAAACAATTTATACAAAGTTTGCTTATCTTGCCATTCTCATCGACGGGGCTGTAGTGGAGCAGGTTGAGAGTTTCAAGTTCCTTGGTGTCCACATCACCAACAAACTAACATTGTCCAAGCACACCAAGACAGTCGTGAAGAGGACACGACAAAACCTATTCCTCCTCAGGAGACTGAAAAGATTTGGCATGGGTCCTGAGATCCTCAAAAGGTTCTACAGCTGCACCATCGAGAGCATCCTGACTGGTTGCATCAATGCCTGGTATGGCAACTGCTTGGCCTCCGATCGCAAGGCACTACAAAGGGTAATACTTATGGCCCAGTACATCACTGTGGCCAAGCTTCCTGCCATCCTAGACCTCTATACCAGGAGGTGTCAGAGGAAGGCCCTAAAAATTGTCAAAGACTCCAGCCACCCTAGTCATAGACTGTACTCTCTGCTACCACATGGCAAGCGGTACCAGAGCGCCAAGTCTAGGTCCAAGAGGCTTCTAAACAGCTTCTACCCCCCAAGCCATAAGACTCCTGAACATCTAATCAAATGGCTACCCAGACTATTTGCATTGCCCCCCCCCCCCCCCCCCCCATGTTACGCTGCTCCTACTCTGTTTATTATCTGTGCATAGTCACATTAATAACTCTACCTATATGAACATATTACCTCAATTACCTCGACTAACCGGTGCCCCCGCACATCGACTCTGTACTGGTACCCCCTGTATATAGCCTCGCTATTATTATTTTACTGCTGCTCTTTAATTATTTGCTATTTTTCTTAAAACTGCATTGTTGGTTAAGGGCTTGTAAGTAAGCATTTAACTGTAAAGTCTACCTGTTGTATTCGGCGCATGTGACAAATAACATTTGATTTGATTTGAATGAAAAAAAAGTAGTTGGCAATATCAGTCAGTTTGTGATGAACGAGCCATCTGATTCAATGAATGATGGAGCTGACCAGTCAGTGTTACTACTATATAGAGGACCAGTCAGTGTTACTACTATATAGAGGACCAGTCAGTGTTACTACTATATAGAGGACCAGTCAGTGTTACTACTATATAGAGGACCAGTCAGTGTTACTACTATATAGAGGACCAGTCAGTGTTACTACTATATAGAGGACCAGTCAGCGTTACTACTATATAGAGGACCAGTCAGTGTTACTACTATATAGAGGACCAGTCAGTGTTACCACTATATAGAGGACCAGTCAGTGTTACTACTATATAGAGGACCAGTCAGTGTTACTACTATATAGAGGACCAGTCAGTGTTACTACTATATAGAGGACCAGTCAGTGTTACTACTATATAGAGGTCCAGTCAGTGTTACTACTATATAGAGGACCAGTCAGTGTTACTACTATATTGAGGACCAGTCAGTGTTACTACTATATAGAGGACCAGTCAGAGGTCCAGTCAGTGTTACTACTATATAGAGGACCAGTCAGTGTTACTACTATATAGAGGACCAGTCAGTGTTACCACTATATAGAGGACCAGTCAGTGTTACTACTATATAGAGGACCAGTCAGTGTTACTACTATATAGAGGACCAGTCAGAGGACCAGTCAGTGTTACTACTATATAGAGGACCAGTCAGTGTTACTACTATATAGAGGACCAGTCAGAGGACCAGTCAGTGTTACTACTATATAGAGGACCAGTCAGTGTTACTACTATATAGAGGCCCAGTCAGAGGACCAGTCAGTGTTACTACTATATAGAGGTCCAGTCAGAGTTACTACTATATAGAGGTCCAGTCAGTGTTACTACTATATAGAGGACCAGTCAGTGTTACTACTATATAGAGGACCAGTCAGTGTTACTACTATATAGAGGACCAGTCAGAGGACCAGTCAGTGTTACTACTATATAGAGGACCAGTCAGTGTTACTACTATATAGAGGACCAGTCAGAGGACCAGTCAGTGTTACTACTATATAGAGGACCAGTCAGTGTTACTACTATATAGAGGACCAGTCAGTGTTACTACTATATAGAGGACCAGTCAGTGTTACTACTATATAGAGGACCAGTCAGTGTTACTACTATATAGAGGACCAGTCAGAGGACCAGTCAGTGTTACTACTATATAGAGGACCAGTCAGTGTTACTACTATATAGAGGACCAGTCAGTGTTACTACTATATAGAGGACCAGTCAGTGTTATTACTATATAGAGGACCAGTCAGAGGACCAGTCAGTGTTACTACTATATAGAGGACCAGTCAGTGTTACTACTATATAGAGGACCAGTCAGAGGACCAGTCAGTGTTACTACTATATAGAGGACCAGTCAGTGTTACTACTATATAGAGGACCAGTCAGTGTTACTACTATATAGAGGACCAGTAAGAGGACCAGTCAGAGTTACTACTATCAGTGTTGGGGACTGTGGATAACCCAGACATAGTTACTACTATCAGTGTTGGGGACTGTGGATAACCCAGACATAGTTACTACTATCAGTGTTGGGGACTGTGGATAATCCATACATAGTTACTACTATCAGTGTTGGGGACTGTGGATAACCCAGACATAGTTACTACTATCAGTGTTGGGGACTGTGGATAACCCAGACATAGTTACTACTATCAGTGTTGGGGACTGTGGATAACCCAGACATAGTTACTACTATCAGTGTTGGGGACTGTGGATAACCCAGACATAGTTACTACTATCAGTGTTGGGGACTGTGGATAACCCAGACATAGTTACTACTATCAGTGTTGGGGACTGTGGATAACCCAGACATAGTTACTACTATCAGTGTTGGGGACTGTGGATAACCCAGACATAGTTACTACTATCAGTGTTGGGGACTGTGGATAACCCAGACATAGTTACTACTATCAGTGTTGGGGACTGTGGATAACCCAGACATAGTTACTACTATCAGTGTTGGGGACTGTGGATAACCCAGACATAGTTACTACTATCAGTGTTGGGGACTGGGGATAACCCAGACATAGTTACTACTATCAGTGTTGGGGACTGTGGATAACCCAGACATAGTTACTACTATCAGTGTTGGGGACTGTGGATAACCCAGACATAGTTACTACTATCAGTGTTGGGGACTGTGGATAACCCAGACATAGTTACTACAATCAGTGTTGGGGACTGTGGATAACCCAGACATAGTTACTACTATCAGTGTTGGGGACTGTGGATAACCCAGACATAGTTACTACTATCAGTGTTGGGGACTGTGGATAACCCAGACATAGTTACTACTATCAGTGTTGGGGACTGTGGATAACCCAGACATAGTTACTACTATCAGTGTTGGGGACTGTGGATAACCCAGACATAGTTACTACTATCAGTGTTTGGGACTGTGGATAACCCAGACATAGTTACTACTATCAGTGTTTGGGACTGTGGATAACCCAGACATAGTTACTACAATCAGTTTTGGGGACTGTGGATAACCCAGACATAGTTACTACTATCAGTGTTGGGGACTGTGGATAACCCAGACATAGTTACTACTATCAGTGTTGGGGACTGTGGATAACCCAGACATAGTTACTACTATCAGTGTTGGGGACTGTGGATAATTCATATATAGTTACTACAATCAGTTTTGGGGACTGTGGATAACCCAGACATAGTTACTACTATCAGTGTTTGGGACTGTGGATAACCCAGACATAGTTACTACTATCAGTTTTGGGGACTGTGGATAACCCAGACATAGTTACTACTATCAGTGTTGGGGACTGTAGATAACCCAGACATAGTTACTACTATCAGTGTTGGGGACTGTGGATAACCCAGACATAGTTACTACTATCAGTGTTGGGGACTGTGGATAACCCAGACATAGTTACTACTATCAGTGTTGGGGACTGTGGATAACCCAGACATAGTTACTACTATCAGTGTTGGGGACTGTGGATAACCCAGACATAGTTACTACTATCAGTGTTGGGGACTGTGGATAACCCAGACATAGTTACTACTATCAGTGTTGGGGACTGTGGATAACCCAGACATAGTTACTACTATCAGTGTTGGGGACTGTGGATAACCCAGACATAGTTACTACTATCAGTGTTGGGGACTGTGGATAACCCAGACATAGTTACTACTATCAGTGTTGGGGACTGTGGATAACCCAGACATAGTTACTACTATCAGTGTTGGGGATTGTGGATAATTCATATATAGTTACTACAATCAGTTTTGGGGACTGTGGATAACCCAGACATAGTTACTACTATCAGTGTTGGGGACTGTAGATAACCCAGACATAGTTACTACTATCAGTGTTGGGGACTGTGGATAACCCAGACATAGTTACTACTATCAGTGTTGGGGACTGTGGATAACCCAGACATAGTTACTACTATCAGTGTTGGGGACTGTGGATAACCCAGACATAGTTACTACTATCAGTGTTGGGGACTGTGGATAACCCAGACATAGTTACTACTATCAGTGTTGGGGACTGTGGATAACCCAGACATAGTTACTACTATCAGTGTTGGGGACTGTGGATAACCCAGACATAGTTACTACTATCAGTGTTGGGGACTGTGGATAATTCATATATAGTTACTACTATCAGTGTTGGGGACTGTGGATAACCCAGACATAGTTACTACTATCAGTGTTGGGGACTGTGGATAACCAAGACATAGCTACTACTATCAAATCAAATGTTATTTGATTTATTGGTCACAAGGTCCTTTGCTGTTGTTCTGGGATTGATTTGCACTTTTCGCGCCAAAGTATGTTAATCTCTAGGAGACAGAATGCGTCTCCTTCCTGAGCGGTATGATGGCTGTGTGGTCCCATGGTGTTTATACTTGCATAATATTGTTTGTACAGATGAACGCGGTACCTTCAGGCGTTTGGAAATTGATCCCAAGGACGAACCAGACTTGTGGAGATCTACAATTTGTTTCTGAGGTCTTTGCTGATTTCTCTGTCCTGCCTGTATCTACCTACTCTCTCTGTTCTACCTACTGTCTCTGTCCTGCCTGTATCTACCTACTGTCTCTGTCCTGCCCATGATGTCAAGCAAAGAGGCACTGAGTTTGAAGGTAGGCCTTGAGATACATCCACAGGTACACCTCCAATTGACTCAAATTATGTCAATTAGCCTATAAGAAGTTTCTAAAGCCATGACATTATTTTCTGGAATTTTCCAAGCTGTTTAAAGAGACAGTCAACTTAGTGTATGTAAACTTCTGATCCACTGGAATTGTGATAGAGTGAATTATAAGTGAAATAATTTGTCTGTAAACAATTGTTGGAAAAATTACTTGTGTCATGCACAAAGTAGATTTCCTAACCGACTTGCCAAAACTATAGTTTGTTAACAAGACATTTGTGGAGTGGGTGAAAACGAGTTTTAATGACTCCAACCTAAGTGTATGTAAACTTCCGACTTCAACTGTATCTCAGATAGGGGGTAGTGAGGCCTAAGAGGGTTTTATAAATAAGCATCAACCAGTGGGTCTTGTGACGTGTATACAGAGATGACCAGTTTACAGAAGAGGATAGAGTGCAGTGATGTGTCCTATAAGGAGCATTGGTGGCAAATCTAATGGCCGAATGGTAAAGAACATCTAACCGCTCGAGAGCACCCTTACCTGCTGATCTATAAATTATGTCTCCGTAATCTAGCAAGGGTAGGATGGTCATCTGAATCTGGGTTAGTTTTGCAGCTGGGGTGAAAGAGGAGCGATTACGATAGAAGAAACCAAGTCTAGATTTAACTTTAGCCTGCAGCTTTGATATGTGCTAAGAGAAGGACAGTGTACTGTCTAGCCATACTCCCAAATACTTGTATGAGTTGACTACCTCAAGCTCTAAACCCTCAGAGGTAGTAATCACACCTGTGGGGAGAGGGGCATTATTTTTACCAAACCACATTACCTTTATTTTGGAGGTGTTCAGAACAAGGTTAAGGGTAGAGAAAGCTTGTTGGACACTAAGTAAGCTGTTGTAGAGCATTTAACACAAAATCCGGGGAGGGGCTAGCTGAGTATAAGACTGTATCAGCTGCATATTAATGGATGAGAGAGCTTCCTACTGCCTGAGCTATGTTGTTGATGTAAATTGAGAAGAGCATGGGGCCTAGGATTGAGCCTTGGGGTATTCCCTTGGTGACAGGCAGTGGCTGAGACAGCAGGTTTTCTGACTTTATACACTGCACTCTTTGAGAGAGGTAGTTAGCAAACCAGGCCAAAGACCCCTCAGAGACACCAATACTCCTTAGCCGGCCCACAAGAATGGAATGGTCTACTGTATCAAAAGCTTTGGCCAAGTCAATAAAAATAGCAGCACAACATTGCTTAGAATCAAGGGCAATGGTGACATCATTGAGGACCTTTAAGTTTGCAGTGACACATCTATAACCTGAGCGGAAACCAGATTGCATACCAGAGAGATACTATAGACATGAAGTATTCTTAGGCATGACATGCAAGCAACAAACACTGACACTACACAGCCTAGTATATCTGACCAAATGATGAAAGACAAGCATTGTAATTTTGAATCTGTAAAGTGAGTGTGGAAGAGGTGAAAAATTGTTGTCTATCAACAACGGCAACCCACCAGGGTCTGACAACTTGAATGGAAAATTACTGAGGATAATAGCAAATGATATTGCCACTCCTATTTGCCATATTTAAAAGGTAAGCCTACTTGAAGGTGTGTGCCCTCAGGCTTGGAGGGAAGCAAAAGTAATTCCGCTACCTAAGAATAGTATTACTGCCTCAAATAGCCAACCAATCAGGCTGTTACCAACCCTTAGTAAACTTTTGGAAAGAATTGTGTTTGACCAGATACAATGCTATTTTAGAGTAAACATATTGACAACAGACTTTCAGCACGCTTATAGGGAAGGACATTCAACAAGCACAGTACTTAAACAAATGACTGATGATTGGCTAAGAGAAATTGATGATAAAAGGTTTGTGGGGGTTGTTTTGTTAGACTTCAGTGCGGCTTTTGACATTATCGAGCTATTTTGTGGATAAAGAGTTACTTATCTAACAGAACACAGAGGGTCTTCTTTAATGGAATTCTCTTCAACATAATCAAGGTAGAATCAGGAATTCCCCAAGGCAGCTGTCTAGGCCGCTTACTTTTTTCAATCTTTACTAACAACATGCCACTGGCTTTGAGTACAGCCAGTGATCCTATGTATGTGGATGACTCAACACTATACATGTCAGCTACTATAGTGACTGAAATGACTGTAACACTTAACAAAGAGCTACAGTTCATTTCAGAGTGGGTGGCAAGGAATAAGTTAGTCCCAAATATTTCTGAAACTTAAAGCATTGTATTTGGGAGAATCATTCACTAAAACCTAAACCTCGACTAAATATTGTAATACATAATGTGGAAGCATTAATAATATACATGTCAATCACTCCTGGCTAAAAGTGGGGGAGAGATTGACTTCATCACTACTTGTATGTATGTAAGGGAAGACCCCCATGAAATGGACAAAAAATAATGGCTACTTATTGTCATTGGGCGAACCATTGACACAATCGTAAATACCACTCAAATGGACGGCAGTTCATCAAGAACATATTGCAAGCGGAACATGGTAAATGCCAAAAATCCCAAAGGGGGCAAGCGCGCTCCACCGTAGGATTTCATATGGGAAATAGTCACAAAGTCAGGTCTCAAGGATGAAATCTTCAACTTTTTGTCAATTATACATATGTAGTAACCGTACGGACATACATTTGTCTTATTTTATAGAGTTTATCCATAAGGCCTATGTTTTGTCTATTTGCAATTTATGATGATCATAGGAAGTCGGCCAGAGTCCAAAAGTCAGTGAACCATGTCCAAATGGCATACGAAAAGTCCAAAGAGCATATATAGATATTGATAGTACTAAATCAGGATGTTATGTCCATTTACCATATATGATCATAAGATGTTGGCTTCCGAACCCAAAAGTCAGTGAACCATGTCCAAATGGCATAAGAAATGTCCAAATGGCATATATAAGTATTGAAAGTACTAAGTAGGATGTTATACATTGGCAATGGACACTGTCAACTTGCAGAAGAGCATGTCCACACTGACAATATAGCATATGTGTAATGGACACTGTCCAATCTCTCGTTGGTGTGGATTTCAGCCTGTCCATTTGGTGATGGTAAATCCCTCATTAAATACATTGGAAATGTACACTGTCCATTTGCAATATAAAATGCACAATGCCAATATATTATACTGCCATCAAGTCAGCCATCAGTCAATAAGATATCATACTGACACCAAACTTCTACATATTGACACCAAACTCACTTTTTCCAACTCATTTAGAAGCGAACTATCACATATTTTAGAGACGGCCCACAATTCATAGCACCTTCTGTTAAAACCATTTAAAAAAAACTTCAAAAACATAGTTACATTCGAGCTGCGGGTCCAGTTCGGAGCCCGAGCAATGACTTTAATTAGTGCTGAAAATTCCCTTATTTCGGGGGTTGCTATGGGGTCCCTGAACGAGCTATCGGCCAGAAATGTGTAGGGTCAGTCTCTATGGCCGAGGCGGTTTCAATGCACCTAGTCAACTGTTCTGCCTGCGGCTATGGAACCATGACCTGTTCACTGGACGTGTTACCTTGTCCCGGACCTGCTGTTTTGGACTTTCTCTCTACCGCACCTGCTTTCTCTAACTCTGAATGATCGGCTATGAAAAGCCAACTGACATTTTCTCCTGAGGTGCTGACCTGTTGCACTCTCTACAACCACTGTGATTAGGTTTTAATGTCAGGAATTGTGAAAAACTGAGTTTAAATGTATTTGGCTAAGGTGTATGTAAACTTCCAACTTTAACTGTATCTACTGCAGCCCTCATCCTCCACATACAACTCACATTCTGTTAAAGGTCCCCAAAGCACACACATCCCTAGGTCGCTCCTCTTTTCAGTTCGCTGCAGCTAGCGACTGGAACGAGCTGCAACAAACACTCAAACTGGACATTTCATTAATTCAAATACTCAATCATGGACACTCTTACTGGTTGTGGCTGCTTTGCGTGATGTATTGTTGTCTCTACCTTCTTGCCCTTTGTGCTGTTGTCTGTGCCCAATAATGTTTATACCATATTTTGTGCAGCTACCATATTGTTTTGCTACCATGTTGTTGTCATGCTGCTACCATGCTGTGTTGTCATGTGTTGCTGCCTTGCTATGTTGTTCTCTTAGGTCTCTCTTTATGTTGTGTTGTGTTGTCTCTCTTTATGTAGTGTTGTGTTGTCTCTCTTTATGTAGTGTTGTGTTGTCTCTCTTTATGTAGTGTTGTGTTGTCTCTCTTTATGTTGTGTTGTGTGTTTTGTCATATATTTATATGTTATATAAAAAAGAAATGTTTTATCCCAGCCCCCGTCCCCGCAGGAGGTCTTTTGCCTTTTGGTAGGCCGTCATTGTAAATAAGAATTTGTTCTTAACTGACTTGTCTAGTTAAATAAAGGTTAAATAAAACAATTTATACAAAGTTTGCTTATCTTGCCATTCTCATCGACGGGGCTGTAGTGGAGCAGGTTGAGAGTTTCAAGTTCCTTGGTGTCCACATCACCAACAAACTAACATTGTCCAAGCACACCAAGACAGTCGTGAAGAGGACACGACAAAACCTATTCCTCCTCAGGAGACTGAAAAGATTTGGCATGGGTCCTGAGATCCTCAAAAGGTTCTACAGCTGCACCATCGAGAGCATCCTGACTGGTTGCATCAATGCCTGGTATGGCAACTGCTTGGCCTCCGATCGCAAGGCACTACAAAGGGTAATACTTATGGCCCAGTACATCACTGTGGCCAAGCTTCCTGCCATCCTAGACCTCTATACCAGGAGGTGTCAGAGGAAGGCCCTAAAAATTGTCAAAGACTCCAGCCACCCTAGTCATAGACTGTTCTCTCTGCTACCACATGGCAAGCGGTACCAGAGCGCCAAGTCTAGGTCCAAGAGGCTTCTAAACAGCTTCTACCCCCCAAGCCATAAGACTCCTGAACATCTAATCAAATGGCTACCCAGACTATTTGCATTGCCCCCCCCCCCCCCCCCCCCATGTTACGCTGCTCCTACTCTGTTTATTATCTGTGCATAGTCACATTAATAACTCTACCTATATGAACATATTACCTCAATTACCTCGACTAACCGGTGCCCCCGCACATCGACTCTGTACTGGTACCCCCTGTATATAGCCTCGCTATTATTATTTTACTGCTGCTCTTTAATTATTTGCTATTTTTCTTAAAACTGCATTGTTGGTTAAGGGCTTGTAAGTAAGCATTTAACTGTAAAGTCTACCTGTTGTATTCGGCGCATGTGACAAATAACATTTGATTTGATTTGAATGAAAAAAAAGTAGTTGGCAATATCAGTCAGTTTGTGATGAACGAGCCATCTGATTCAATGAATGATGGAGCTGACCAGTCAGTGTTACTACTATATAGAGGACCAGTCAGTGTTACTACTATATAGAGGACCAGTCAGTGTTACTACTATATAGAGGACCAGTCAGTGTTACTACTATATAGAGGACCAGTCAGTGTTACTACTATATAGAGGACCAGTCAGTGTTACTACTATATAGAGGACCAGTCAGTGTTACTACTATATAGAGGACCAGTCAGTGTTACCACTATATAGAGGACCAGTCAGTGTTACTACTATATAGAGGACCAGTCAGTGTTACTACTATATAGAGGACCAGTCAGTGTTACTACTATATAGAGGACCAGTCAGTGTTACTACTATATAGAGGTCCAGTCAGTGTTACTACTATATAGAGGACCAGTCAGTGTTACTACTATATTGAGGACCAGTCAGTGTTACTACTATATAGAGGACCAGTCAGAGGTCCAGTCAGTGTTACTACTATATAGAGGACCAGTCAGTGTTACTACTATATAGAGGACCAGTCAGTGTTACCACTATATAGAGGACCAGTCAGTGTTACTACTATATAGAGGACCAGTCAGTGTTACTACTATATAGAGGACCAGTCAGTGTTACTACTATATAGAGGACCAGTCAGTGTTACTACTATATAGAGGTCCAGTCAGTGTTACTACTATATAGAGGACCAGTCAGTGTTACTACTATATTGAGGACCAGTCAGTGTTACTACTATATAGAGGACCAGTCAGAGGTCCAGTCAGTGTTACTACTATATAGAGGACCAGTCAGTGTTACTACTATATAGAGGACCAGTCAGTGTTACCACTATATAGAGGACCAGTCAGTGTTACTACTATATAGAGGACCAGTCAGTGTTACTACTATATAGAGGACCAGTCAGAGGACCAGTCAGTGTTACTACTATATAGAGGACCAGTCAGTGTTACTACTATATAGAGGACCAGTCAGAGGACCAGTCAGTGTTACTACTATATAGAGGACCAGTCAGTGTTACTACTATATAGAGGCCCAGTCAGAGGACCAGTCAGTGTTACTACTATATAGAGGTCCAGTCAGAGTTACTACTATATAGAGGTCCAGTCAGTGTTACTACTATATAGAGGACCAGTCAGTGTTACTACTATATAGAGGACCAGTCAGTGTTACTACTATATAGAGGCCCAGTCAGAGGACCAGTCAGTGTTACTACTATATAGAGGACCAGTCAGTGTTACTACTATATAGAGGACCAGTCAGAGGACCAGTCAGTGTTACTACTATATAGAGGACCAGTCAGAGGACCAGTCAGTGTTACTACTATATAGAGGACCAGTCAGTGTTACTACTATATAGAGGACCAGTCAGTGTTACTACTATATAGAGGACCAGTCAGTGTTACTACTATATAGAGGACCAGTCAGTGTTACTACTATATAGAGGACCAGTCAGAGGACCAGTCAGTGTTACTACTATATAGAGGACCAGTCAGTGTTACTACTATATAGAGGACCAGTCAGTGTTACTACTATATAGAGGACCAGTCAGTGTTATTACTATATAGAGGACCAGTCAGAGGACCAGTCAGTGTTACTACTATATAGAGGACCAGTCAGTGTTACTACTATATAGAGGACCAGTCAGAGGACCAGTCAGTGTTACTACTATATAGAGGACCAGTCAGTGTTACTACTATATAGAGGACCAGTCAGTGTTACTACTATATAGAGGACCAGTAAGAGGACCAGTCAGAGTTACTACTATATAGAGGACCAGTCAGTGTTACTACTATATAGAGGACCAGTCAGTGTTACTACTATATAGAGGACCAGTCAGAGGACCAGTCAGTGTTACTACTACAGTATATAGGACTGTTGATAACACACATAGTTCCTTCTATCTGGTACCAAAAAGGACCAGGCAATGTTGAGGACTGTGGTACCATGTTAGCCTCTCTGTCCACCAGTTGCTAAGTGAGCAGGAGGGAGGGAAGGGTGAGCTCAGAGCGAGAGAGGAAAAGGGGAGAGGAAGCACAAAAAGGAGAGATATAAATGAAAATCCCATCGTTCAAATGCATTTCAAAGCTCTGTGCAGTGTAGCCAAGAGCCACAGACACACAAAGAGGACTTTGTCCTGCAGTAGAGGCTCATGGGAAAGGAGAAGGGGGAAGAATGCCTGCTGGCCAGAGAGCTGAGCTGAGCTGCCACTCTCCTGATTTAGTCCTACTCCCACTTCACGCATTACATGCACCCACACAAATACCTCCCTCTCCTCTCTTCCTGCTGTCTTCACAAAGCTACTCTCTAATGGCCTGTTCTTCCTACCATATTCACTGTATACCATCTGGACTTTCTTACCATATTCACTGTATACCATCTGGACTTTACCATATTCACTGTATACCATCTGTACTTTACCATATTCACTGTATACCATCTGGACTTTCCTACCATATTCACTGTATACCAGCTGGACTTTACCATATTTACTGTTCACCATCTGGACTTTACCATATTCACTGTATACCAGCTGGACTTTACCATATTTACTGTTCACCATCTGGACTTTCCTGCCATATTCACTGTATACCATCTGGACTTTCTTACCATATTCACTGTATACCATCTGTACTTTACCATATTCACTGTATACCATCTGGACTTTCCTACCATATTCACTGTATACCAGCTGGACTTTCCTACCATATTCACTGTATACCATCTGGACTTTACCATATTCACTGTATACCATCTGGACTTTACCATATTCACTGTATACCATCTGGACTTTACCATATTCACTGTATACCATCTGGACTTTACCATATTCACTGTATACCATCTGTACTTTACCATATTCACTGTATATGTGAAGACGTATTCCTGTTGTATACGTATACTGTTGGCATGTGAATATTAAATCAACTGGATTGACATGTAAATATTAAATCAACATGATTGACATGTTAGTATTAATCAACATGATTGACATGTTAGTATTAATCAACTGTCACATTGTATAAATGATTGGAGACAGGCGCAGGAATACGTAATAGGGGGTTACAACAGATACAACATGCCATGAAAGGCACGGGGACGAAGCCCAAAACGTATACAAAAACACAGGGATGCAAACCTCTAATAAATACACGGGACGAGACCCGTAATAACAATACACAGAACGAGACCTGTAATAGCGAGTACACAATACACAGAACGAGACCCGTAAGAACAATACACGGGACGAGACCCGTAATAACGAGTACACAATACACAGAACGAGACCCGTAATAACGAGTACACAATACACAGAACGAGACCTGTAATAGCGAGTACACAATACACAGAACGAGACCTGTAATAGCGAGTACACAATACACAGAACGAGACCCGTAATAACGAGTACACAATACACGGGACGAGACCCGTAAGAACAATACACGGGACGAGACCCGTAATAACGAGTACACAATACACAGAACGAGACCCGTAATAACGAGTACACAATACACGGGACGAGACCCGTAAGAACAATACACGGGACGAGACCCGTAATAACGAGTACACAATACACGGGACGAGACCCGTATGAACAATACACGGGACGAGACCCGTAAGAACAATACACGGGACGAGACCCGTAATAACGAGTACACAATACACGGGACGAGACCCGTAAGAACAATACACGGGACGAGACCCGTAATAACGAGTACACAATACACGGGACGAGACCAGTAAGAACAATACACGGGACGAGACCCGTAATAACGAGTACACAATACACGGGACGAGACCAGTAAGAACAATACACGGGACGAGACCCGTAATAACGAGTACACAATACACGGGACGAGACCCGTAAGAACAATACACAGAACAAGACCCGTAATAACGAGTACACAATACACGGGACGAGACCCGTAAGAACAATACACGGGACGAGACCCGTAATAACGAGTACACAATACACGGGACGAGACCCGTAAGAACAATACACAGAACGAGACCCGTAATAACGAGTACACAATACACGGGACGAGACCCGTAAGAACAATACACAGAACGAGACCTGTAATAACGAGTACACAATACACGGGACGAGACCCGTAAGAACAATACACAGAACGAGACCCGTAATAACGAGTACCCAATACATGCAGCAAGAAAGCCGAAACAACAAAGCGCAGATACTCACAGACCAACGGACATGGAATAAATAACCGACAAGACAATGGTGAACAGAGGGCACATATATACAATTACTAATCAGGGGGAATGGGAACCAGGTGTGCGTAATGAGAGACAGTTCAGTGACGTCTAGAGGCCTCTGGTACTCTGGTACTGTTGCACGGAATGAGCAGCAATACCGGGGGAATCCGTGACATCAACATGCTTGGCAAGTAAATATGAATCAACATGATTGGCATGTAAATATGAATCTAAATGATTGGCATGTAAATATGAATCTAAATGATTGGCATGTAAATATGAATCTAAATGATTGGCATGTAAATATGAATCAACATGATTGGCATGTAAATATGAATCTAAATGATTGGCATGTAAATATGAATCTAAATGACTGGCATGTAAATATAAATCAACATGATTGGCATGTAAATATGAATCAACATGATTGGCATGTAAATATGAATCAAAATGATTGGCATGTAAGTGATCACCTGGATACATTGCTGATGACTGCTGGACTGTTCATTAATCACGGTACTCCATTTTGTTTGTTTTGATTTTCTGTTGGCCCCAGCCTCGAACTCAGGCCCTGTGTGTAGTTAACTGATCCTCCCTGTCCATTCATCGCCATTTTACCTGTTGTTGTTGTTTTAGCTGATTAGCTGTTGTTGTCTTAGCTAGCTCTCCCAATCAACACCTGTGATTGCTTTATGCCTCACTTTATGTCTCTCTCTAATCTCAATATGCCTTGTATACTGTTGTTTAGGTTAGTTATCATTGTTTTATTTTTACTGCAGAGCCCCTAGCCCCACTCAACATTCCTCAGATACCTCTTTTGTCCCACCTCCCACACATGGTGTGACCTCACCTAGCATAACTAGTGCCTCCAGAGATGCAACCGCTCTTATCATCACTCAATGCCTAGGTTTACCTCCACTGTACCCGCACCCTACCATACCCCTGTCTGTACATTATGCCCTGAATCTATTCTACCACGCCCAGAAATCTGCTCCTTTTATTCTCTGTCCCCAACGCACTAGACGACCAGTTTTGATAGCCTTTAGCCGTACCCTCATCTTACTCCTCCTCTGTTCCTCGGGTGATGTAGAGGTTAACACAGGCCCTGTGTGTCCCCAGGCGCTCTCATTTGTTGACTTATGTAACCGTAAAAGCCTTAGTATATGAATGTTAGCATCAGAAGCCTCCTCCCTAAGTTTGTTTTACTCACTGCTTTAGCACACTCCGTCAACCCTGATGTCCTTGCTGTGTCTGAATCCTGGCTTAGGAAGGCCACCAAAAATTCTGAGATTTCCATCCCCAACTACAACATTTTCCATCAAGATAGAACTGCCAAAGGGGGAGGAGTTGCAATCTACTGCAGAGATAGCCTGCAAAGTTCTGTCATACTTTCCAGGTCTATGCCCAAACAGTTCGAGCTTCTAATTAAAAAAATGTATCTCTCCAGAAATAAGTCTCTCACTGTTGCCGCCTGTTATAGACCCCCCTCAGCTCCCAGCTGTGCCCTGGACACCATATGTGAATTGATTGCCCCCCATCTATCTTCAGAGTTCGTTCTTTTAGGTGACCTAAACTGGGATATGCTTAATTAACACCCCGGCCTTTCTAAAATCTAAGCTAGATGCCCTAAATCTCACACAAATCATCAAGGAACCCAACAGGTACAACCCTAAATACGTAAACATGGGCACCCTCATAGATATTATCCTGACCAACTTGCCCTCCAAATACACCTCTGCTTTCTTCAACCAAGATCTCAGCGATCACTGCCTCATTGCCTGCATCCGTTATGGGTCCGCGGTCAAACGACCACCCCTCATCACTGTCAAACGCTCCATGAAACACTTCTGCGAGCAGGCCTTTCTAATCGACCTGGCCCGGGTACCCTGGAAGGATATTGACCTCATCCCGTCAGTTGAGGATGCCTGGTTGTTCTTTAAAAGTAATTTCCTCACCATCTTAAATAAGCATGCCCCTTTCAAAAAATGTAGAACTAAGAACAGATAGCCCTTGGTTCACTCCAGACCTGACTGCCCTCGACCAGTACAAAAACATCCTGTGGCGTACTGCACTAGCATCGAATAGTCCCCGCGATATGTCACTTTTCAGGGAAGTCAGAAACCAATACACACAGTCAGTTAGGAAAGCAAAGGCTAGCTTTTTCAAACAGAAATGTGCATCCTGTAGCTCTAACTCCAAACATTTCTGGGACACTGTAAAGGCCATGGAAAATAACAGCACCACCTCCCAGCTGCCCACTGCACTGAGGCTAGGAAACACTGTCACCACCGATAAATCCACAATAATCGAGAATTTCAATAAGGATTTCTCTACGGCTGGTCATGCTTTCCTCCTGGCTACCCCAACCCCAGCCAACAGCTCCACACCCCCCACAGCTACTTGCCCAAGCCTCTCCAGCTTCTCCTTCACCCAAATCCAGATAGCTGATGTTCTGAAAGAGCTGCAAAACCTGGACCCGTACAAATCAGCTGGGCTAGACAATCTGGACCCTCTCCTTCTAAAATGAACCGCCGCCATTGTTGCTAACCCCTACTACTAGTATGTTCAACCTCTCTTTCATATCGTACGAGATTCCTAAAGATTGGAAAGCTGCCGTGTTCATCCCCCTCTTCAAAAGGGAAGACACTCTAGACCAAAACTGTTACAGACCTATATCCATCCTGCCCTGCCTTTCTAAAGTCTTCGAAAGCCAAGTTAACAAACAGATCACTGACCCTTTCAAATCCCACCATACCTTCTCTGGTGTGCAACTCGGTTTCCGAGCTGGTCACGGGTGCACCTCAGCCACACTCAAGGTACTAAACGATATCATAACTGCCATCGATAAAAGACTGTACTGTGCAGCTGTCTTCATCGACCTGGCCAAGGATTTCGACTCTGTCAATCACCATATTCTTATCGGCAGACTCAACAATCTGGATCTCTGGCAGTCTCTATGGAGGTACAACAGGGCTCAATTCTCGGGCCAACTCTTTTCTCTGTATACATCAATGAGATCGCTCTTGCTGCGGGTGATTCCTTGATCCACCTCTACACAGACGACACCATTCTGTATACATCTGGCCCTTCTTTGGACACTGTATTAACAAACCTCCAAACAAGCTTCAATGCCATACAACACTCCTTCCATGGCCTCCAACTGCTCTTAAACGCTAGTAAAACTAAATGCATGCTCTTCAACCGATCGCTCCCCGCAACCGCCCACTCGACTAACATCACTACTCTGGACGGTTCTGACTAGAATATGTGGACAACAACAAATACCTAGGTGTCTGGTTAGACTGTAAACTCTCCTTCCAGACTCACATTAAAGTTAAATCTAGAATTGGCTTCCTATTTCGCAACAAAGCCTCCTTCACTCATGCTGCCAAACATACCCTCGCAAAACTGACTATCCTACCGATCCTCGACTTCGGCGATGTCATTTACAAAATAGCCTCCAACACTCTACTCGGCAAACTGGAAGCAGTCTATCACATTGCCATCCGTTTTGTCACCAAAGCCCCATATACCACCCACCACTGCGACCTACATGCTCACATCGGCTGGCGTGAGCATACTGGACCATATGTGTGGGCCAGTGGGATCACACATATGGCGAATGGGTCTTGCGACATATTCGTTGCAAGACCCACTGGCTCCAGGTCATCTATAAGTCTTTGCTAGGTAAAACTCCGCCTTATCTCAGCTCACTGTTCACCATAACAACACCCACCCGTAGCACGCGCTCCAGCAGGTTTATCTCACTGTTCATCCCCAAAGCCAACACCACCTTTGGCCGCCATTCCTTCCAGTTCTCTGCTGCCAATGACTGGAACAAATTGCAAAGATCGCTGAAGTTGGAGACTTATATCTCCCTCACTAACTTCAAGCATCAGCTATCTGAGCAGCTTACCGATCGCTGCAGCTGTACATAGCCCATCTGTAAATAGCCCACCCAACAACCTACCTCATCCCCATATTGTTTTTATTTACTTTTTTGCTCTTTTGCACACCAGTATTTCTACTTGCACATCATCATCTGCACATGTATCACTTCAGTGTTAATTTGCTAAATTGTAATTACTTCGCTACTATGGCCTATTTATTGCCTTACCTCCTCACTCCAATTGCACACACTGTATATATACTTTTTTTCTATTGTGTTATTGACTGTACGTTTGTTTGTCCTATGTGTAACTCTGTGTTGTTTTTTGTCGCACTGCTTTGCTTTATCTTGGCCAGGTCGCAGTTGTAAATGAGAACTTGTTCTCAACTAGCCTACCTGGTTAAATAAAGGTTTGTCACGTTCCTGACCTATTTTTATGTTATTTTGATTATGTTTAGTTGGTCAGGGCGTGAGTTGGGGTGGGCATTGTATGTTGTGTGTGTTTTGTTTAGTCTATGGGTGTTGTATTGTGTATGGGATAGATAATTGTGAGGTTGTCTAGTTATGTCTATGGCTGCCTAGATTGGGTCTCAATCAGAGACAGCTGTCATTCATTTGTCTCTGATTGGGAGCCATATTTAAGGTAGCCATAGGCAGTAGGCTTTTGTGGGTAGTTGTCTTGTTTAACGTTTGTTGCTTGTCTGGGCACTTGCGTTATTTAGCTTCACGATCATTTGTTGTTGTTTTGTTTGTTTGTAATAGTGTTTTGGTTTCATGTTCATCTTCGTTCATTTATTAAAAGAAGATGGCTTATTTTCCTCATGCTGCGTTTTGGTCCGAATCTCTTCCACACGATCGTGACAGAACTACCCACCACAACAGGACCAAGCGGATTGAGGAAGGAGAAAAGGAACTAAAACAATGGAGAGAAGAGGAATGGAGTTGGGAGCAAATTTTCAATGGAGAAGGACCCTGGGCTAAGGTTGGTGTGAATCGCCGCTTGCGGGAGGAGAAGAAGGCAGCCACAGCCCAGGAGCGCTGGTATGAGGAGGCAGCACGTAAGAGAGGCTGGAAGCCCGAGAGGCTCACCCAAAAATTTCTTGGTTGGTGTGAATCGCCGCTTGCGGGAGGAGAAGAAGGCAGCCACAGCCCAGGAGCACTGGTATGAGGAGGCAGCACGTAAGAGAGGCTGGAAGCCTGAGAGGCTCACCCAAAAATTTCTTGGGGGGGGGGGGCTAAAGGGGAGTGTGGCGAAGCCGGGTTGGGTACCTGAGCCAACTCCCCGGGCTTACCGTGGAGTAAGAGGGCGTCGTACTGGTCAGACACCGTGTTATGCGGTAAAGCGCACGGTGTCCCCAGTACGCGTGCTTAGCCCAGTGCGGGCTATTCCACCTTGCCGCACTGGGAGGGCTAGGTTGGGCATCGAGCCGGATGCCATGAAGCCGGCCCAACGTATCTGGCCTCCAGTACGTCTCCTCGGGCCGGTGTACATGGCACCAGCCTTACAGGTGGTGTCCCCGGTTCGCCTGCATAGCCCAGTGCGGGCTATTCCACCTCGCCGCACTGGCAGGGCTACGGGGATCATTCAACCTGGTAAGGTTGGGGAGGCTCGGTGCTCAAGAGCACGTGTCCTCCTTCACGGTCCGGTATATCCGGCGCCACCTTCCCACCCCAGTCCAGTACCACCAGTGCCTACACCACGCACCAGGCTTCCAGTGCATCTCCAGAGCCCTGTTCCTCTTCCACGCACTCTCCCTAAGGTGCGTGCCCTCAGCCCGGTACCTCCAGTTCCGGTACCACGCACCAGGCCTAGAGTGTGCCACGAGAGTCCAGTGTGCCCTGTTGTTGTTCCCCGCACTAGCCTGAAGGTGCGTGTCCTTAGCCCGGTACCTCCAGTTCCGGTACCACGCACCAGGCCTACAGTGCGTCTCAGCCGGCCAGAGTCTGCCGTCTGCCCAGCGGCGCCTGAACTGCCCGTCTGCCCAGCGGCGCCTGAACTGCCCGTCTGCCCAGCGGCGCCTGAACTGCCCGTCTGCCCAACGCCGTCTGAACTGTCCGTCTGCCATGAGCCTGCAAAGCCGCCCGTCTGCCATGAGCCTGCAAAGCCGCCCGTCTGCCATGAGCCTACAGAGCCGTCCGCCAGACAGGAGCCGCTAGAGCCGTCCGCCAGACCGGAGTCAGCTAGAGCCTTCCGCCAGACCGGATCAGCCAGAGCCTTCCGCCAGACCGGATCAGCCAGAGCCTTCCGCCAGACCGGATCAGCCAGAGCCTTCCGCCAGACCGGATCAGCCAGAGCCTTCCGCCAGACCGGATCAGCCAGAGCCTTCCGCCAGACCGGATCAGCCAGAGCCTTCCGCCAGACCGGATCAGCCAGAGCCTTCCGCCAGATCTGACCAGCCAGAGCCGTCAGCCAGCCATGACCAGCCAGAGCCGTCAGCCAGCCATGACCAGCCAGAGCCGTCAGCCAGCCATGACCAGCCAGAGCCGTCAGCCAGCCAGGACCCGCCAGCCAGCCAGGATCCGCCAGCCAGTCCGGAGCTGGCGTCCCTCAGCCCGGAGCTGCCGTCCCTCAGCCCGGAGCTGCCGTCCCTCAGCCCGGAGCTGCCGTCCCTCAGCCCGGAGCTGCCGTCCCTCAGCCCGGAGCTGCCGTCCCTCATCCCGGTGCTGCCCCTTATCCCGATGCTGCCCCTTCAGTTAGGTGGGTTTAGTTGGAGGGTGGTCATTGGGTGGGGGATACGGAAGCGGGGAGTGACTATGGTGGTGTGGGGACAGCGTCCAGAGCCGGAGCCACCACCGTGGACAGATGCCCACCCAGACCCTCCCCTAGACTTTTGGTGGTGCGTTCGGAGTACGCACCTTGAGGGGGGGGTTATGTCACGTTCCTGACCTATTTTTATGTTATTTTGATTATGTTTAGTTGGTCAGGGCGTGAGTTGGGGTGGGCATTGTATGTTGTGTGTGTTTTGTTTAGTCTATGGGTGTTGTATTGTGTATGGGATAGATAATTGTGAGGTTGTCTAGTTATGTCTATGGCTGCCTAGATTGGGTCTCAATCAGAGACAGCTGTCATTCATTTGTCTCTGATTGGGAGCCATATTTAAGGTAGCCATAGGCAGTAGGCTTTTGTGGGTAGTTGTCTTGTTTAACGTTTGTTGCTTGTCTGGGCACTTGCGTTATTTAGCTTCACGATCATTTGTTGTTGTTTTGTTTGTTTGTAATAGTGTTTTGGTTTCATGTTCATCTTCGTTCATTTATTAAAAGAAGATGGCTTATTTTCCTCATGCTGCGTTTTGGTCCGAATCTCTTCCACACGATCGTGACAAGGTTCAATCAAAATAATATATTTTAGGCAGATTAACAATGACATCACTGGCCTACAATAGATTAAAGGAATAACTATCAAATGAGATCTAACTCACAAGACTATTTACGGCTTAAGTTGTATTAATTAAATGCAAATCATATCTGCATCAATATGTTGTGTTTTACTAGGTTATATTTGGGTACAACTAAATAGCCTACTGTAAATCAAGATTGAAGACACAGGATATTGCATGTCTGTGGTTCACAAAGCAGCTGGGATCAGACCCTGGTCTCTGCTTACCCTCACCATAGCAGGAGGTCTGTACTGTGTTGGTTTGTAGGCAGGGGATATGGGCCCTAACCCCCAGGACAAATGGGGAGGTGTTTTATTCAGGCAGAGGTTAAGAGATGCTGAGAATCTTTCCAAGACAGGCATCTCTATGCAACAACAAAATGTTTCAGAGAATTTGTTTGTTTTTTTCCTCAGTGCTAGGGACAGATGGCAGATGTGGCCTTTAACCCCACATACATAGCTTGCCCCACTATAACTGTGTCAAACCAAATACTGTAGTGTTCATAGCCAGTATTGTATTGTTTTGTGAGTATATTTAATCAATAAATCCCGAGGAGGTGTGGTATATGGCTAATATACCATGGCTAAGGGATGTTCTTAGGCCCGATGCAGCGACAGCATACAGCCCTTAGAAGTGGTATATCAGCCATACACCACAACCCCCCGGGATTTATTATTTATCTAACCCTAACCCTAACACCACAACCCCCCTAACCCTAACCCTAACACCCCAACCCTAACCCTAACCCTAACACCCTAACCCTAACCCTAAACCCTAAACCCTAACCCTAACCCTAACCCCTAACCCTAACCCTAACCCTAACCCTAACCCTAACCCTAACCCTAACCCTAATCCTAACACCACAACCCCCCGAGGTGCCTCGTTGTTATTAAGAACTGGTTTAACAACAAAATTATAACACAAAAAAGACATGTTTTGTCATATCTGTGGTACACGGTCTGATATACAACAGCTTTCAGCCAATCAGATTCTATATTATAAACCACTCGGTTTATAATATAGTTCATAGTACACTTAATTAACAGCTACAGTGATGATGGAGGACATTCCATTATAGCTTCTCAAACAAATCCAAACTCTACACCCGTATCAAATTATCCACCTGTATCAAATTCTCCACCTGTATCAAACTCTCCACCTGTATCAAACTCTACACCTGTATCAAACTCTACACCTGTATCAAACTCTCCACCTGTATCAAACTCTACACCTGTATCAAACTCTCCACCTGTATCAAATTCTCCACCTGTATCAAACTCTCCACCTGTATCAAACTCTACACCTGTATCAAACTCTCCACCTGTATCAAACTCTACACCTGTATCAAACTCTCCACCTGTATCAAACTCTCCACCTGTATCAAACTCTACACCTGTATCAAACTCTCCACCTGTATCAAACTCTACACCTGTATCAAACTCTACACCTGTATCAAACTCTACACCTGTATCAAACTCTCCACCTGTATCAAACTCTACAGCTGTATCAAACTCTACACCTGTTACAAACTCTCCACCTGTATCAAACTCTACAGCTGTATCAAACTCTACACCTGTATCAAACTCTCCACCTGTATCAAACTCTACACCTGTATCAAACTACACAGCCGTATCAAACTCTACACCTGTATAAAACTCTACACCTGTATCAAACTACACAGCCGTATCAAACTCTACACCTGTATCAAACTCTACACCTGTATCAAACTCTACACCTGTATAAAACTCTACACCTGTATCAAACTACACAGCCGTATCAAACTCTACAGCCGTATTAAACTCTACAACCGTATCAGATTCCTTGTGCATCAGTGTTGAGTGTAACAGTGTGGATTACCCCTGGCTGTTATCAGCAACACAGACGGTGTTTTCTTGAATCACTAAACAGCTGAGTAAAGCCTTGTCCATCTGCAGACGGCCAGACTCCACGCAGAGCAACACAGCAACCAACACAAAGGTCTACACAGCAACCAACACAAAGGTCTACACTTAAACCAACACATATCAAAGGCACCACATTAACCAACACATAGCAAAGGTCTAACATATACATTGACTTTCCCTCTCCCCCAACCCCTCTGTCAATTTCACTCCTTATCTCTCCCCCCTCTCTCTATCTCTCTACAACCCTCTCTAATCTGTAGACTAATCCTAAACCTCTCTAGTATATAGACCAATCCTAACCCTCTCACTAGTCTGTAGACTAACCCTAACCCTCTCTAGTCTGTAGACTAATCATAACCCTCTCTAGTCTGTAGACTAACCCTAACCCTCTCTAGTCTGTAGACTAATCATAACCCTCTCTAGTCTGTAGACCAACCCTAACCCTCGCTAGTATATAGACCAACACTAACCCTCTCTAGTCTGTAGACCAACACTAACCCTCTCTAGTCTGTAGACCAACACTAACCCTCTCTAGTCTGTAGACCAACACTAACCCTCTCTAGTCTGTAGACCAACTCTAAACCTCTCTAGTCTGTAGACTAACCCTAACCCTCTCTAGTCTGTAGACCAACACTAACCCTCACTCTAGTCTGTCCAAACACATTCGTCCCCCTACCGGGCTATCCCACGGATTGGCTCAGCCAATCCTTCTCATTGAGTTAAGTGTGCAGTGATTGGCAGATCGAGTGGAGTGAGCAGTTATTGGCTGACAGTGGAGTGAGCAGTTATTGGCTGACAGTGTAGTGAGCAATGATTGGCTGACTGAGTGTTGTCAGCAGATTTGGGGGTCACCTCAAGCCTTTGTTAGGGCCAGGGAGTGTTAGTTGTTCTGAAAAGCAGCTCTGCTGCCCTGAGAGACGTTTCGGCCGGTAATCTCTGCTGCCAGGGAGATGGCCGAAGCCGGTAATCTGTCCTGACGTGTATTTTAGCAGCACTTACTGAGCGGTTTGAGGATGCTGTTGCTGGCCTCATCGTTGTTTTCTGTGTCGGACCTGTCAGAGGCGTTCTCCGTCAGATGATCCTTCCTGTCCTTGTGGCTGCCTCTCCGGCGTTGACGTCTCCGACGCCGGTAGCTCTTGGGCATCTGCACTCCGATGTAGATGGTGTGGTGACCTGGATGGAAGAGAAAGACAATGGGTTAGGGTTAACAATGGGTTAGGGTTAACAATGGGTTAGGGTTAACAATGGGTTAGGGTTAACAATGGGTTAGGGTTAACAATGGGTTAGGGTTAACAATAGGTTATGATTAACAATAGGTTAGGGTTAACAATAGGTTATGATTAACAATGGGTTAGGGTTAACAATAGGTTATGATTAACAATGGGTTAGGGTTAACAATAGGTTATGGTTAACAATAGGTTATGATTAACAATGGGTTAGGGTTAACAATAGGTTATGATTAACAATGGGTTAGGGTTAGACGGTGGGTTATGACTGGCATCAGCAATGTTGGGCAAGGGTACCAAGGCTGGCACACGAGGGCATTTGCATTGGCACACCAGGCATGAAATTCCAGTGTTTGGATTGACAAAATTGCATTCTACCAGGTTGGAGATTTGGTCACCTTTCCACCAAGGGAGCATGTAAATAAATACCAACCCTTCCTAAATGCAGGTTATACAGGAACATGCTCAGAAGGTGTTGTCTAGGCCAGACATAGAAGTTGGCCTCCAGCTGTCAAATCAAATATTTTGGCCGTGAAGAAATAACAGGTAGCAGTGACGTTTCAATGTTTGTCTCCACTTGCAATCAGATCTCCAGAGGGTATTATTAACACGGCTGCTCACATTCCTTAAAGGCATAGTTTTGGATTCTGGTAATATCTACTTCCCCCAGAGTCAGACGAACTTGTGGATCTTTTTGAGGACCTTTTATGTCTCTGCGTGCCGTTTAAAGGAAGTTGCTATGCTAACTAGTATTAGCGCAATGACTGGATGTTTCTGTAGACTAGTTAGCATTGACTCGCGAAACTACCTCTAACTTACTTCATTCAGGACGCAGAGACATACATATGGTATCCACGAGTTCATCTGACTCTGGAGAAGTATAACTATTCTATAAGGAATGTGGGCAGTCTGGAGGTTTGACTGCAAGTGCCAAAATCCAAAACTATCCCTTTAAGGTTGTGCTGTACTGTAACCCTACCTATCTATTTTACATTTTAGTAATTTAGCAGACGGTCTTAACTAGAGCAATTTACAGGTGTAATTAGGGTTAAGTGCCTTGCTCAAGGGCACATCAACAGATTGTTAATTTAGTCGGCTCTGGGATTTGAATTTAAGGGGAAACCTTTTGGTAACGTCTAAGGGAGAGGTCACAGCTTTTAACCAGACTAGTGTCTGTAAATAACCTCTACATGAGCTCCATGTGAGACCTCGTCCAGGAGACATATTCAGTGTAAACTGGAAACCACATATCCTGAGGCTGCATTTATTGTAGCTGGGGATTTTAACAAGGCTAATCTGAAAACAAGGCTCCGTAAAATTTTATCAGCATATCGAATGCGCGACCCGGGCTGGTAAAACCCTGGATCATTGTTATTCTAACTTCCGTGACGCGTACAAGGCCCTCCCCCGCCCTTCTTTTGGCAAATCTGACCACGACTCCATTTTGTTGCTCCAATCCTATAGACAGAAACTAAAACAGGAAATGCCTGTCATGTCTGTTCAATACTGGTCCGACCAATCTGATTCCACGCTTCAAGATTGCTTCAATAACGAGGACTGTGCTGTTAGACCTCGTCCTAGAGACATGTTCAGTGCTGTTAGACCTCGTCCTGGAGACATATTCAGTGCTGTTTGACCTCGTCCTAGAGACATATTCAGTGCTGTTAGACCTCGTCCTAGAGACATATTCTGTGCTGTTTGACCTCGTCCTAGAGACATATTCAATGCTGTTTGACCTCGTCCTGGTGACATATTCAGTGCTGTTAGACCTCGTCCTAGAGACATATTCAGTGCTGTTAAACCTCGTCCTGGAGACATATTCAGTGCTGTTAGACCTCGTCCTAGAGACATATTCTGTGCTGTTTGACCTCGTCCTAGAGACATATTCAATGCTGTTTGACCTCGTCCTGGAGACATATTCAGTGCTGTTAGACCTTGTCCTAGAGACATATTCTATGCTGTTAGACCTCGTCCTAGAGACATATTCAGTGCTGTTAGACCTCGTCCTGGAGACATATTCAGTGCTGTTTGACCTTGTCCTAGAGACATATTCAGTGCTGTTAGACCTTGTCCTGGAGACATATTCAGTGCTGTTAGACCTTGTGCTGGAGACATATTCAGTGCTGTTAAACCTTGTCCTGGAGACATATTCAGTGCTGTTAGACCTCGTCCTAGAGACATATTCAGTGCTGTTAGACCTTGTCCTGGAGACATATTCAGTGCTGTTTGACCTTGTCCTAGAGACATATTCAGTGCTGTTAGACGTTGTCCTAGAGACATATTCAGTGCTGTTAGACCTCGTCCTAGAGACATATTCAGTGCTGTTAGACCTCGTCCTAGAGACATATTCAGTGCTGTTAGACCTTGTCCTAGAGACATATTCAGTGTTGTTAGACCTCGTCCTAGAGACATATTCAGTGCTGTTAGACCTCGTCCTAGAGACATATTCAGTGCTGTTTGACCTTGTCCTAGAGACATATTCAGTGCTGTTTGACCTCGTCCTAGAGACATATTCAATGCTGTTTGACCTCGTCCTGGAGACATATTCAGTGCTGTTAGACCTCGTCCTGGAGACATATTCAGTGCTGTTAGACCTCGTCCTAGAGACATATTCAGTGCCGTTAGACCTCGTCCTAGAGACATATCCGGTGCTGTTTGACCTCGTCCTGGAGACATATTCAGTGCTGTTAGACCTTGTCCTAGAGACATATTCAGTGCCGTTAGACCTCGTCCTAGAGACATATTCAATGCTGTTAGATCTTGTCCTGGAGACATATTCAGTGCTGTTAGACCTTGTCCTGGAGACATATTCAGTGCTGTTAGACCTTGTCCTGGAGACATATTCAGTGCTGTTAGACATCATCCTAGAGACATATTCAGTGCTGTTTGACCTTGTCCTAGAGACATATTCAGTGCTGTTAAACCTTGTCCTGGAGACATATTCAGTGCTGTTAGACCTTGTCCTAGAGACATATTCAGTGCTGTTAGACATTGTCCTAGAGACATATTCAGTGCTGTTAGACATCGTCCTAGAGACCTGTCAGTCAGTCAGAGACTCGAAAACAAAAGGCAATACCCGGCAGCCACAGAACACAATAGCACATATTCTCCACATCAACACCCCTCCACACCACATCACTACCCCACCACAGAACACAATAGCACGTATTCTCCAGATCAATCACAATGCCTTCTGTTTTATTCAAATTCACTCACTGACAACCCTCCAGTGTGGATAGAGACCTGATACATTTCTTTGTTGGTCTTTTTTATTCAAGATTGATTACTCCTGAGCTATAGCACCTACAGATACAGTATATCAATCCATAATTTTAAGAGCATGACAGAGTGAATTGAGCACAACAATGACCCAAATAACACCTGACATAGTAACACCCACACTATAGACTGTATCAAGACTGTCCCACACTACAGACTGTATCAAGACACTGTCCCACACTATAGACTGTATCAAGACTGTCCCACACTACAGACTGTATCAAGACACTGTCCCACACTACAGACTGTATCAAGACACTGTCCCACACTACAGACTGTATCAAGACCCTGTCCCACACTACAGACTGTATCAAGACACTGTCCCACACTACAGACTGTATCAAGACATTGTCCCACACTACAGACTGTATCAAGACACTGTCCCACACTACAGACTGTATCAAGACACTGTCCCACACTACAGACTGTATCAAGACACTGTCCCACACTACAGACTGTATCAAGACACTGTCCCACACTACAGACTGTATCAAGACACTGTCCCACACTACAGACTGTATCAAGACTGTCCCACACTACAGACTGTATCAAGACACTGTCCCACACTATAGACTGTATCAAGACTGTCCCACACTACAGACTGTATCAAGACACTGTCCCACACTACAGACTGTATCAAGACACTGTCCCACACTACAGACTGTATCAAGACCCTGTCCCACACTACAGACTGTATCAAGACACTGTCCCACACTACAGACTGTATCAAGACATTGTCCCACACTACAGACTGTATCAAGACACTGTCCCACACTACAGACTGTATCAAGACACTGTCCCACACTACAGACTGTATCAAGACACTGTCCCACACTACAGACTGTATCAAGACACTGTCCCACACTACAGACTGTATCAAGACACTGTCCCACACTACAGACTGTATCAAGACACTGTCCCACACTACAGACTGTATCAAGACACTGTCCCACACTACAGACTGTATCAAGACACTGTCCCAGACTACAGACTGTATCAAGACACTGTCCCACACTACAGACTGTAGACTTTGGGTTAAATTAAAGCATGCGTATCTGCAATGAACTGCTGACATGGACCACAACCAAGACCAGTCTGATCCAGACAACAACATGTAGCAACTTCAGGGGGTGGTGAGATGAGGAGAGGTGAGGAGAGGAGAAGAGAGGAAAGGAGCGAGCAAGAGAAGAGACCAAGGGGAACAGAAAGAGAGAGAAGAGGGAGAGAAGAGAGAAAGGGATTGAAGAGAGAAAGAGAGCAAAGAAAGAGCTAGAAAGAGAGAATGAGAGTGATATATAGGGAGAGAGAGAGAGTGAGAGTGACAGATGAGAATTGAAAGAAATAAAGAGAGAGGGGGAACTAGAAAGGGAGATTTGCACACTGCCAGAGCAGCTTTGTTGTGTGCTTCCTGTTCTTTTGGGTTTTCCTTTAGTTTCTTTTGGGTTTTCCCCACCAGGCCCTAAATGAAGTGAGCTCCCTGTGTTTTACTCACTAAATAACCATAGCGGCACATCACCAGTTACCCCAGTAACACATCAACATTTACACGAGTAAGAGAGCTGCTCGGACAGCAGGGGCCAATGTGGAGGGCTGAGAACTCACCACCAGCATGATAATATCAACAGTATGCTAATACCAACAGCATGCTAATACCAGCAGCATGCTAATAACAAGCAACAGCATGCTAATACCAACAGCTGATACCATCAACATGCTAATAGCAACAGCATGCTAATACCACTAGCATAGCAATAGCAACAGCATGCTAATACCACTAGAACGCCAATAGGAACAGCATTTTAATAGCAACAGCATTCTAATAGCAACTGAATGTGAATACAACTAGCATGCCAATAGCAACAGAATGCTAATAGCAACATCATGCTAATACCTCTGTTCATCAAATCAAATTGTATTTGTCACATGCGCCGAATACAACAGGTGTAAACCTTACAATGAAATGCTTACTCACAAGCCCTAAACTAACAATGTAGTTTTAAGAAAAATACCTAATAAAATAAAAAAATAATAATTACAAATAATTAGTGAGCAGCAGTAAAATAACAATAGCGAGGCTATATACAGGGGGTACCGGTACAGAGTCCATGTGCGGGGGCACCGGTTAGTCGAGGTAATTGAGGTAATATATACATGTGGGTAGAGTTAATAAAGTGACTTATGCATAGATAATAACAGAGAGTAGCAGCAGCGTAAAAGGAGGGGGGGCAATGCAGGTAGTCTGGGTAGCCATTTGATTAGATGTTCAGGAGTCTTATGGCTTGGGGGTAGAAGCTGTTTAAAAGCCTCTTGGACCTAGACTTGTTGCTCCGGTACCGCTTGCCGTCTAACAGCACCGTGCGATAGCAGAGAGAAGAGTCTATGACTACGGTGGCTGGAGTCTTTGACAATTCCTCTGACACCGCCTGGTATAGAGGTCCTGGATGGCAGGCAGCTTGGCTCCAGTGATGTACTGGGCCGTACGCATTACCCTCTGTAGCGCCTTGCGGTCGGAGGCCGAGCAGTTTGCCATACCAGGCAGTGATGCAACCCGGCAGGATGCTCTCGATGGTGCCGCTGTAGAACCTTTTGAGGATCTGAGGACCCGTGCCAAATCTTTTCAGTCTCCTGAGGAGGAAAAGGTTTTGTCGTGCTATCTTCACGACTGTCTTGGTGTGCTTGGACCATGTTCATTTGTTGGTGATGTGGACACCATGGAACTTGAAGCTCTCAACCTGCTCCACCACAGCCCCGTCGATGAGAATGGGTGTGTGCTCGGTCCTCCTTTTCCTGTAGTCCACATTCATCTCCGTAGTCTTGATCACGTTGAGGGAGAGGTTGTTGACCTGGCACCACATTGCCAGGTCTCTGACCTCTCTCCCTGTATGCTGTCTCATCGTTGTTGGTGATCAGGCCTACCACTGTTATGTCATCGGCAAACTGAATGATGGTGTTGGAGGCATGCCTGGACGTGCAGTCATCAGTGAACAGGGAGTACAGAAGGGGACTGAGCATGTACCCCTGAGCGGCCCCCGTGTTGAGGATCAGCTTGGCTGATGTGTTGTTGCCTACCTTCACCACCTGGGTGCGGCCCGTCAGGAAGTCCAGTAAAAATGCTCCAGTAAATAGAGGGGGACAAGAGTCTCAAGTTTAAGTTTAGTCTGCAGGCTATTCCATAGGCAAGGAGCGTAACAGGAAAAGGCAGCCATACCCAACTCTGTGGAAATCGCATGGGCCTCAAGTGTAATCCATGCTTGAGACCTGGTTTTAGGTTCCAGGTTTGAGTCCCGCTCCTTGAAAGCGGAAGCTCTACCCTTTAGCTCAGTGCGGATGTTGCCTGTAATCCATGGCTTCTGGTTGGGGTATGTACATACAGTCACTGTGGGGATGATGTCATCGAAGCACTTATTTATGCAGCCAGTGACTGATGTGGTGTACTCCTCAAAGCCATCTGAAGAATCCCAGAACATATTCCAGTCTGTGCTAGCAAAACAGTCCTGTAGCTTAGCATCTGCTTCATCTGACCACTTTTTTGCTTCCTGTCACTGTTGCTTCCTGCTTGAATTTTTGCTTGTAATCTGTGTGTGGAGTAAAGGTGGTCTAGAGTTTTTTTTAACCTCTGGTTGTACATTTAATATGCTGATAGAAATTAGGTAAAACTGATTTTAGTTTCCCTGCATTAAAGTCCCCGGCCACTAGGAGTGCCACCTCTGGATGAGCCTTTTCCTGTTTGCTTTTGGCGGTATACAGTTCATTGAGTGCTGTCTTAGTGCCAGCATTGGTCTGTGAGTGGTATGTAGACAGCTACGAGAAATACAGATGAAAACTCTCTAGGTAGACAGCTTATCATGAGATCCTCTACCTCAGGCAAGCAAAACCTCGAGACTTCCTTAGATATCGTGCACCAGCTGTTGTTTACAAATATGCATAGACCGTCACCCCTTACCTTGAAACATAAGATATTACAGTTTTAATGTCCCGTAGGTAGGATATACGTGCATTTAGCTCGTCCAATTTATTTTCCAGTGATTGTGCGTTGGCCAGTAGTACGGATGGCAAGGTCAGATTAGCCACTCATCGGCGGATCCTCACAAGGCACCATGATCTCTTTCCGCGATATCTTTTCCTGCGAATGACGGGGATAAGGACCTGTTCGGGTGTCTGTAGTAAATTCTTCATCCAGTTCGAGGTGAGTAATCGCTGTTGTGATGTCCAGAAGCTCTTTTCAGTCATAAGAGACGGTAGCAGCAACATTATGTACAAAATGAGCGAAATGTTCGTACCAATAGTTACAATAAGGACAAAGTGTTTGATCAACAGGCTAGTTCAGATCAACAGACTAGTTCGGATCAACAGGCTAGTTCGGATCAACAGGCTAGTTCGGATCAACAGGCTAGCTCGGATCAACAGGCTAGTTCGGATCAACAGGCTAGTTCAGATCAACAGGCTAGTTCAGATCAATAGGCTAGTTCAGATCAACAGGCTAGATCAGATCAATAGGCTAGTTCAGATCAACAGGCTAGTTCAGATCAATAGGCTAGTTCAGATCAACAGGCTAGTTCAGATCAATAGGCTAGTTCAGATCAACAGGCTAGTTCAGATCAATAGGCTAGTTCAGATCAACAGGCTAGTTCAGATCAATAGGCTAGTTCGGATCAACAGACTAGTTCGGATCAACAGGCTAGTTCGGATCAACAGGCTAGTTCGGATCAACAGGCTAGCTCGGATCAACAGGCTAGCTCGGATCAACAGGCTAGCTCGGATCAACAGGCTAGTTCGGATCAACAGGCTAGTTCAGATCAACAGGCTAGTTCAGATCAATAGGCTAGTTCAGATCAACAGGCTAGTTCAGATCAATAGGCTAGTTCAGATCAACAGGCTAGTTCAGATCAATAGGCTAGTTCAGATCAATAGGCTAGTTCAGATCAACAGGCTAGTTCAGATCAATAGGCTAGTTCAGATCAATAGGCTAGTTCGAAAGGTGTGTGATTGTTTATTTTTCAAATATTTTTTTTTTATCCCCTTTTCTCCCCAATTTTCATGGTATCCAATCGCTAGTAATTACTATCTTGTCTCATCGCTACAACTCCCGTACGGGCTCGGGAGAGACGAAGGTCGAAAGCCACGCGTCCTCCGAAGCACAACCCAACCAAGCCGCACTGCTTCTTAACACAGCGCGCCTCCAACCCAGAAGCCAGCCGCACCAATGTGTCGGAGGAAACACCGTGCACCTGGTCCCCTTGGTTAGCCCGCACTGCGCCCGGCCCGCCACAGGAGTCGCTGGAGCGCGATGAGACAAGGATATCCCTACCGGCCAAACCCTCCCTAACCCGGACGACGCTATGCCAATTGTGCGTCGCCCCACGGACCTCCCGGTCACGGCCGGCTGCGACAGAGCCTGGGCGCGAACCCAGAGACTCTGGTGGCGCAGCTAGCACTGCGATGCAGTGCCCTAGACCACTGCGCCACCCGGGAGGCTGATTGTTCATTTTTCAACTAAATAATTTAAAGATGCAATCTGGAGTTCAAACAATAACAAAGCCACTGTTTTGGTAAACAGCTGATGGATTGAGAAAGGTACCCATTCTCAAATTCATAGACAGAGCTATGGATGCAAGGACTTCCATGAGATCAAAAGTATAGTTTTAATAATGTTATGAGGCTATACAGGGTTTAATTACAATGACATTGTTTACAAATCACCCACTCGGCACACACTGGTTGATTCAATGTTGTTTCCACATCATGTCAACAAAATTACGTTGAACCAACGTGGAATCAACGTTGAATTGACATCTGTGCCCAGTGAGAAAGAACTAAAACAAGCTTCTATTTTGGGTTCTGATGAGGTAAGACAATTTAACAAAGCTCATGAGGAATTTCTAAGTTATTTTCTTCAAGAACCAATGGCTATATGTTATGGATTTAAAAGTAAAAAAAAATATGTATGTAGCAATGGCAGAGTGCCCCTTTAAATGTTGATCCTCTGCAGACGTTTTCATCAGGCCACTCAGTCTATTGATAATAGTGTCACTGTTCACTGAGGCCCTATACTACAACATATGGCTGAATTAAATAATCCCTAGCACTGAGGATTTGTCTGTCTGTGTGTGTGTGTGTGTGTGTGTGTGTGTGTGTGTGTGTGTGTGTGTGTGTGTGTGTGTGTGTGTGTGTGTGTGTGTGTGTGTGTGTGTGTGTGTGTGTGTGTGTGTGTGTGTGTGTGTGTGTGTGTGTGTGTGTGTGTGTGTGTGATCCTATACTGTAGTCTCGGACTCCCACACAGGAAGTGAGGGGATTGTGTCAGGGTTCAGTCTGAGGTAAGGACAGGAACAAGAAAACGCCTGACAGAGTGAGGACCTCAGGCACCACAGAACTAAAGGAGTTTTCCCAATAGCCAACTTACTTCATCCAGTAATGTGATGCATTTCAAATCTTTGTGTTGGAAATCTATACTGCTCATAACAAATACTACTAAGACTGGAGAAAGTTTGTTTAACAGGAGGGGGATGGCACCATCTTTACACAGCACTGTCCTCTCAGACCCCAGCCCACTCGGTCCCCTGTCCTCTCAGACCCCAGCCCACCCAGTCCCCTGTCCTCTCAGACCCCAGCCCACTCGGTCCCCTGTCCTCTCAGACCCCAGCCCACCCAGTCCCCTGTCCTCTCAGACCCCAGCCCACTCGGTCCCCTGTCCTCTCAGACCCCAGCCCACTCGGTCCCCTGTCCTCTCAGACCCCAGACCACCCAGTCCCCTGTCCTCTCAGACCCCAGCCCACTCGGTCCCCTGTCCTCTCAGACCCCAGCCCACTCGGTCCCCTGTCCTCTCAGACCCCAGCCCACTCGGTCCCCTGTCCTCTCAGACCCCAGCCCACCCAGTCCCCTGTGCCATGTCCTCTCAGACCCCAGCCCACCCAGTCCCCTGTGCCATGTCCTCTCAGACCACAGCCCACTCGGTCCCCTGTCCTCTCAGACCCCAGCCCACCCAGTCCCCTGTCCTCTCAGACCCCAGCCCACTCGGTCCCCTGTCCTCTCAGACCCCAGCCCACCCAGTCCCCTGTGCCATGTCCTCTCAGACCCCAGCCCACCGGTCCCCTGTGCCATGTCCTCTCAGACCCCAGCCCACCCAGTCCCCTGTGCCATGCCCTCTCAGACCCCAGCCCACCCAGTCCCCTGTGCCATGTCCTCTCAGACCCCTGCCCACTCGGTCCCCTGTCCTCTCAGACCCCAGCCCACCCAGTCCCCTGTGCCATGTCCTCTCAGACCCCAGCCCACCCGGTCCCCTGTTCCATGTCTTCTCAAACCTCAGCCCACCCAGTCCCCTGTCCCATGTCCTCTCAAACCTCAGCCCACCCAGTCCCCAGTCCCATGTCCTCTCAGACCCCAGCCCACTCAGTCCCCTGTCCCATGTCCTCTCAAACCTCAGCCCACCCAGTCCCCAGTCCCATGTCCTCTCAGACCCCAGCTCACCCAGTCCCCTGTTCCATGTCTTCTCAGACCTCAGCCCACTCAGTCCCCTGTCCCCTCAGACCCAAGCCCACCCAGTCCCCAGTCCCATGTCCTCTCAGACCCCAGCCCAGTCAGTCCCCTGTCCCATGTCCTCTCAGACCCCAGCCCATCCAGTCCCCTGTCCCATGTCCTCTCAGACCCCAGCCCACCCAGTCCCCTGTTCCATGTCTTCTCAGACCTCAGCCCACTCAGTCCCCTCAGACCCAAGCCCACTCAGTCCCCTGTCCACTTTGGGAGGCAGGTAGGCAGGTAGCGGCAGGTAGCCTAATGGTTAGAGAGGGTTCAAAACTCTGGTGTGATGGAAAAAATATGTTGGGAAGTGAGCTGGCAACTGGAAAGCTCCCAGGAGCTTGCCATTGTGCACTTGAGCAAGGCACTTCACCTCAAATATTGTAATCGGGTTACTTTTGAAAAACTAGAGGATTACTTCTAGGATTACTTTTAATTTCAGAAAGAATGTTTGCGAAAAAAATCTTTGACACTTCTTTGACATTCAAATCAGCATTGAAGAAAGAAGTTTACATTTGTTCCACCTGAGCGAGTCTGATCACAAATCAGAGACCCCTATGATGACACACCAAATGTGTTTGATGGATTGCGGGAAAAGTGCAGGAATAGGCTTTTGTAGGCTACAGTCCAAGCTATGTCTTCCAATGGTACGACTGCTGTCGGCGTCCAAAGATTATCCAACTTGGACGCTTGGAGGTAAGGATGACAGCAGTGGTGTAGTCTACGGCGATATGGATATCACTTATAATTGATATCGTGGGGTGGCAGGGTAGCCTAGTGGTAAGAGCATTGGGCTAGTAACCGCGAGGTTGCAAGTTCAAATCCCTGAGCTGACAAGGTACAAATCTGTCGTTCTGCCCCTGAACAAGGCTGTTAATTAACCCACTGTTCCTAGGCCATCATTGAAAATAAGAATTTGTTCTTAACTGACTTGCCTGGTTAAATAAAGGTTAAAACATATATATATATACACATAGAACATTACTGTGAATCACACTGCTGCGATGCTATTGCGCTTTAGGGGATTGTGGTTGTTGTGGATGGCTGTTCACAAATGGAAATGTGTATTTAAACCCAATAATGGATGAATTCAACAAATGTATCAATCATTGTTTTTGAAACCAGTGGACAGCCAGTGAAAAATGCGCTCTTGCAACAGTGCGGATCCCAGACTACGGGGCTTTTATTGCTCCATCTAATTCATGCTGATTAAAAAAAAATCCATAGACCTAATGGACACCTGCTCAAACTCGCACACTGTTGATAGACTTAAAGGGGCAATCTGTAGTTGCTACATCAATTTTTGAACTTATAAAGTATATATACAGTAAAGTTTTTCTTTATTTTGACTAATTTCTACATTGTAGAATAATAGTGAAGACATCAAAACTATGAAATAACACAAATGGAATAATGTAGTAACCAAAAAAGTTAAACAAATCAAAATAAATTTTACATTTGAGATTCTTCAAAGTAGCCACCCTTCCCCTTGATGACAGATTGTCACATTCTTGGCACTCTCTCAATGAGCTTCATGAGGTACTCACCTGGAATGCATTTAAAGTAACAGGTACAGTATGTCTTGTTAAAAGTTAATTTGTGGAATTTCTTTCCTTCATAATGCGTTTGAGGCAATCAGTTGTGTTGTGACGAGGTATTTTTTATTAATTTTTTTATTTAACATTTATTTAACTAGGCAAGACAGTTAAACTTCTTATGGCTGGGGGCAGTATTGAGTAGCTTGGATGAATAAGGTGCCCAGAGGTGCCCAGAGTAAACTGCCTGCTACTCAGTCCCAGCAGCTAAGATATGCATATTATCAGTATATTTGGATATAAAACACTCTGAAGTTTCTAAAACTGTTTGAATGATGTCTGTGAGTATAACAGAACTCATATGACAGGCAAAAACCTGAGAAAAAATCCAACCAGGAAGTGGGAAATCTGAGGTTTGTATGTTTTCACTCTTGGCCTATCGAATACACAGTGGGATATTGGTCATATTGCACTTCCTAAGGCTTCCACTAGATGTCAACAGTCTTTAGAACATTGTTTGATGCTTCTACTGTGAAGTGGGGGCTCATAAGGGCTGCTTGAGCCAGGTGTCTGGCAGAGTGCCATTAGCTCGTGACGCTCGTTCACGTGAGAGTGAGCTCTGTTCCATTGCATTTCTAAAGACAAAGGAATTCTCCGGTTGGAACATTATTGAATATTTATGTTAAAAACATCCTAAAGATTGATTCTACACATCGTTTGACATGTTTCTACGGACTGTAACGGAACTTTTTGACTTTTCGTCTGCTCCTAGTGAACGCGCGTCATGAATTTTGATTTGTGAACTGAACGCAATAACAAAAGGACATAAATGATGAACTTTATCGAACAAATCAAACATTTATTGTGGAACTGGGATTCCTGGGTGTGCATTCTGATGAAGATCATCAAAGGTAAGTGAATATATATAATGCTATTTCTGATTTCTGTTGACTACACAATATGGCGGATATCTTTATGGTTGTTTTGGGCTCTGAGCGCCCAATCTGACACAGCGGTTGCATTAAGGAGAAGTTTATCTAAAGTTCCATGTATAATACTTGTATTTTCATCAACATTTATGATGAGTATTTCTGTAAATTGATGTGGATCTCTGCAAAATCACCGGATGTTTTTGGAACTACTGAACATAACGTGCCATTGTATACTGAGATTTTTTTATATAAATATGAACTTTATCGAACAAAACATACATGTATTGTGTAACATGAAGTCCTATGAGTGTCATCTGATGAAGATCATCAAAGTTTTGTGATTAATTTATCTCTATTTCTGCTTTTTGTGACTCCTCTCCTTGGCTGGAAAAATGGCTATGTTTTTCTGTGTATAGGACTAACATAATCGTTTGTGGTGCTTTCACTGTAAAGCCTATTTGAAATCAGACACTGTGGTGGGATTAACAAGAAGTGTATCTTTAAAATGGTGTGAAATACTTGTATGTTTGAGGAATTTTAATTATGAGATTTCTGTAGTTTTGAATTTGGCGCCCTGCAGTTTCACTGGCTATTGTCATATCGATCCCGTTAATGGTATCTTCGCCATAAGAACATAAGAATAAATTCTTATTTACAATGATGGCCTACAAAAGGTAGGGGTGGTAGGGGTGGTATTGAGAAGATAGTTAAAGACCATATTGTAGCAAGAACAGCTCAAATAAGCAAAGACAAAACAACTGTCCATAATTACTTTAACACATGAAGGTCATTCAATAGAGACAATTTCAAAAACGTTGAAAGTTTATTCAAATGCAGTCGCAAAAACCAACAAGCGCTATGGTGGCTCTCATGAGAACCGAAAGGAAAGAAAGAACCAGAGGTATAATGAGAATATTGGCTGAGACAAACCCTTACCCTAACAATGAGAATATTGGCTAAGACAAACCCTTACCCTAACAATGAGAATATTGGCTAAGACAAACCCTTACCCTAACAATGAGAATATTGACTAAGACAAACCCTTACCCTAACAATGAGAATATTGACTAAGACAAACCCTTACCCTAACAATGAGAGTATTGGCTAAGACAAACCCTTACCCTAACAATGAGAATATTGACTAAGACAAACCCTTACCCTAACAATGAGAATATTGGCTAAGACAAACCCTTACCCTAACAATGAGAATATTGACTAAGACAAACCCTTACCCTAACTATGAGAGTATTGGCTAAGACAAACCCTTACCCTAACAATGAGAATATTGGCTAAGACAAACCCTTACCCTAACAATGAGAATATTGACTAAGACAAACCCTTACCCTAACAATGAGAATATTGACTAAGACAAACCCTTACCCTAACAATGAGAATATTGACTAAGACAAACCCTTACCCTAACAATGAGAATATTGGCTAAGACAAACCCTTACCATAACTATGAGAGTATTGGCTAAGACAAACCCTTACCCTAACTATGAGAGTATTGGCTAAGACAAACCCCTTACCCTAACTATGAGAATATAGGCTAAGACAAACCCTTACCCTAACAATGAGAATATTGGCTAAGACAAACCCTTACCCTAACAATGAGAATATTGACTAAGACAAACCCTTACCCTAACAATGAGAATATTGACTAAGACAAACCCTTACCCTAACAATGAGAATATTGGCTAAGACAAACCCTTACCCTAACAATGAGAATATTGACTAAGACAAACCCTTACCCTAACAATGAGAATATTGACTAAGACAAACCCTTACCCTAACAATGAGAGTATTGGCTAAGACAAACCCTTACCCTAACAATGAGAATATTGACTAAGACAAACCCTTACCCTAACAATGAGAGTATTGGCTAAGACAAACCCTTACCCTAACAATGAGAGTATTGGCTAAGACAAACCCTTACCCTAACTATGAGAGTATTGGCTAAGACAAACCCTTACCCTAACAATGAGAATATTGACTAAGACAAACCCTTACCCTAACAATGAGAATATTGACTAAGACAAACCCTTACCATAACTATGAGAGTATTGGCTAAGACAAACCCTTACCCTAACAATGAGAGTATTGGCTAAGACAAACCCTTACCCTAACAATGAGAGTATTGGCTAAGACAAACCCTTACCCTAACTATGAGAGTATAGGCTGGGACAAACCGTATCCATTTGGCTGATCATACAGTAGTTATTGTTGTTCTTGGGTGGTCTAGGCTGGGTTATTGTAAAGTTACTATTGCTCTTTGGGTTACTGTAAAGCATGGTATGCATGCAATGTATCGGTTGGAATAACAGCAATATAAATACATGTGATGATTGGATTGATTGTCTTACCTTCTACCTCCTCTTCATCACAGACGTGTTTGAGGAATGAGGCCCCTCGGTCCAGCACGGCCTCGTCCTCCATCCTGTAATAGTAGAAGAGGAAGAAAGACTGTTCACACTTCTCTTCCAGAGACAATGTGGAGCCATAGCGCTTGGGCTCGTTCACCTGCAGCGTGTTGGGGCTGAGCCTGGTGGTGCTGGACCCACTCATTCTGAAATCATTAAACACTCATCTACAGCTCCTCCTCTGCCACCAGGACCATCTACAGGTGGTCTTCTCTCTCCAGGATCCTGGCCAGCAAGGCAGCTAGCTACAGCAGGATCCAGGCTGATGAAGCTCCTGTTCTTCAAGGTATCCAGTGTAGACTAGCTATGGTGTACTAACTACCAGCAGATAGTATTTAGTGTCAGCTAGCTACCGGCAGATTGTATACAGTGTAGTCTAGCTACGGTGTCAGATGGTATCCAGTGTAGGTTAGCTACCAGCAGATATTATCCAGTGTCAGTTAGCTACCAGGTAAATGGTACCCAGTGTAGGCTAGCTACCAGGTAAATGGTATCCAGTGTAGGCTAGCTACCAGGTAAATGGTACCCAGTGTAGGCTAGCTACCAGGTAAATGGTATCCAGTGTAGGCTAGCTACCAGGTAAATGGTACCCAGTGTAGGCTAGCTACCAGGTAAATGGTATCCAGTGTAGGCTAGCTACCAGGTAAATGGTACCCAGTGTAGGCTAGCTACCAGGTAAATGGTACCCAGTGTAGGCTAGCTACCAGGTAAATGGTACCCAGTGTAGGCTAGCTACCAGGTAAATGGTATCCAGTGTAGGCTTGCTACTAGGTAAATAGTACCCAGTGTAGGCTAGCTACCAACAGACGGTATCCATTGTAAGCTGGCTAGCGGCAGATAGTTAGCCATCAGGCAGACAGAGACACAGTGACGTAGCTAATCCTGGAAAGGATAGTATGGGTAATCCAGGGTAGGATAGCTACTAGCCAGGTACTCTAATATGGGTAATCCAGCCAGAGGGGGCGGGACAAGGTTAGGGATATAGTGACAGGGACAGGGACAGGGTTAGGGATATAGTGACAGGGTTAGGGATATAGTGACAGGGTTAGGGATATAGTGACAGGGTTAGGGTTATAGTGACAGGGTTAGGGTTATAGTGACAGGGTTAGGGTTAGGGTTATAGTGACAGGGTTAGGGATATAGTGACAGGGTTAGGGTTATAATGACAGGGTTAGGGTTAGGGTTATAGTGACAGGGTTAGGGATATAGTGACAGGGTTAGGGATATAGTGACAGGGTTAGGGATATAGTGACAGGGTTAGGGTTATAGTGACAGGGTTAGGGTTATAGTGACAGGGTTAGGGTTAGGGTTATAGTGACAGGGTTAGGGATATAGTGACAGGGTTAGGGTTATAATGACAGGGTTATAGTGACAGGGTTATAGTGACAGGGTTAGGGTTATAGTGACAGGGTTAGGGTTATAGTGACAGGGTTAGGGTTATAGTGACAGGGTTAGGGTTATAATGACAGGGTCAGGGTTATAGTGACAGGGTTATAGTGACAGGGTTATAGTGACAGGGTTATAGTGACAGGGTTAGGGTTATAGTGACAGGGTTAGGGTTATAATGACAGGGTTATAGTGACAGGGTTAGAGTTGGAGTGACAGGGTTAGGGTTATAGTGACAGGGTTATAATGACAGGGTTATAGTGACAGGGTTAGGGTTGGAGTGACAGGGTTAGGGTTATAGTGACAGGGTTAGGGTTATAATGACAGGGTTATAGTAACAGGGTTAGGTTTATAATGACAGGGTTAGGGTTATAGTGACAGGGTTATAATGACAGGGTTATAGTGACAGGGTTAGGGTTGGAGTGACAGGGTTAGGGTTATAGTGACAGGGTTAGGGTTATAATGACAGGGTTATAGTAACAGGGTTAGGTTTATAATGACAGGGTTAGGGTTATAGTGACAGGGTTATAGTGACAGGGTTAGGGTTATAGTGACAGGGTTATAGTGACAGGGTTAGGGTTATAGTGACAGGGTTAGGTTTATAGTGACAGGGTTATAGTGACAGGGTTAGGGTTATAGTGACAGGGTTATAGTGACAGGGTTAGGGTTATAGTGACAGGGTTATAGTGACAGGGTTAGGGTTATAGTGACAGGGTTAGGTTTATAATGACAGGGTTATAGTAACAGGGTTAGGTTTATAATGACAGGGTTAGGGTTATAGTGACAGGGTTAGGGTTATAATGACAGGGTTAGGTTTATAGTGAAAGGGTTATAGTGACAGGGTTATAGTGACAGGGTTATAGTGACAGGGTTAGGGTTATAGTGACAGGGTTAGGGTTATAGTGACAGGGTTAGGTTTATAGTGACAGGGTTATAGTGACTGGGTTATAGTGACAGGGTTAGGGTTATAGTGACAAGGTTAGGGTTATAGTGACAGGGTTAGGGTTATAGTGACAGGGTTAGGGTTATAGTGACAGGGTTTAGTGACAGGGTTAGGGTTATAGTGACAGGGTTAGGGTTATAGTGACAGGGTTAGGGTTATAGTGACAGGGATAGAATGACAGGGTTAGGGTTATAGTGACAGGGTTATAGTGACAAGGTTAGGGTTATAGTGACAGGGTTAGGGTTATAGTGACAGGGTTAGGGTTATAATGACAGGGTTAGGGTTATAGTGACAGGGTTATAGTGACAGGGTTAGGGTTAGGGTTATAGTGACAGGGTTAGGGTTATAATGACAGGGTTAGGGTTATAGTGACAGGGTTGTAGTGACAGGGTTAGGGTTATAGTGACAGGGTTAGGGTTATAGTGACAGGGTTTAGTGACAGGGTTAGGGTTATAGTGACAGGGTTAGGGTTATAGTGACAGGGTTAGGGTTATAGTGACAGGGATAGAATGACAGGGTTAGGGTTATAGTGACAGGGTTATAGTGACAAGGTTAGGGTTATAGTGACAGGGTTAGAGATAAAGTGACATGGTTAGGGTTAGAGTGACAGGGTTAGGGTTATAGTGACAGGGTTAGGGTTATAGTGACAGGATTATAGTGACAGGGTTAGGGATATAGTGACAGGGTATTAGTGACAGGGTTAGGGATATAGTGACATGGTTAGGGTTATAGTGACATGGTTAGGGTTATAGTGACAGGGTTATAGTGACAGGGTTAGGGTTATAGTGACAGGGTTAGGGTTATAGTGACAGGGTTAGGGTTATAGTGACAGGGTTAGGGTTATAGTGACAGGGTTATGGTGACAGGGTTAGGGTTATAGTGACAGGGTTATAGTGACAGGGGTTAGGGTTATAATGACAGGGTTAGGGTTATAGTGACAGGGTTAGGTTTATAGTGACAGGGTTAGGGTTATAGTGACAGGGTTATGGTGACAGGGTTAGGGTTATAGTGACAGGGTTAGGGTTATAGTGACAGGGTTAGGGTTATAGTGACAGGGTTAGAGTTATAGTGACAGGGTTAGGGTTATAGTGACAGGGTTAGGGTTATAGTGACAGGGTTAGGGTTATAGTGACAGGGTTAGGGTTATAGTGACAGGGTTAGAGTTATAATGACAGGGTAGGGTTATAGTGACAGGGTTAGGGTTATAATGACAGGGTTAGGGTTATAGTGACAGGGTTAGGGTTATAGTGACAGGGTTATAGTGACAGGGTTAGGGTTATAATGACAGGGTTAGGTTTATAATGACAGGGTTATAGTAACAGGGTTAGGTTTATAATGACATGGTTAGGGTTATAGTGACAGGGTTAGGGTTATAATGACAGGGTTAGGTTTATAGTGACAGGGTTATAGTGACAGGGTTAGGGTTATAGTGACAGGGTTAGGGTTATAGTGACAGGGTTAGGTTTATAGTGACAGGGTTATAGTGACAGGGTTATAGTGACAGGGTTAGGGTTATAGTGACAAGGTTAGGGTTATAGTGACAGGGTTAGGGTTATAGTGACAGGGTTAGGGTTATAGTGACAGGGTTAGGGTTATAATGACAGGGTTAGGGTTATAATGACAGGGTTAGGGTTATAGTGACAGGGTTGTAGTGACAGGGTTAGGGTTATAGTGACAGGGTTAGGGTTATAGTGACAGGGTTTAGTGACAGGGTTAGGGTTATAGTGACAGGGTTAGGGTTATAGTGACAGGGTTAGGGTTATAGTGACAGGGTTAGGGTTATAGTGACAGGGTTAGGGTTATAGTGACAGGGTTAGAGTTATAATGACAGGGTAGGGTTATAGTGACAGGGTTAGGGTTATAATGACAGGGTTAGGGTTATAGTGACAGGGTTAGGGTTATAGTGACAGGGTTATAGTGACAGGGTTAGGGTTATAATGACAGGGTTAGGTTTATAATGACAGGGTTATAGTAACAGGGTTAGGTTTATAATGACAGGGTTAGGGTTATAGTGACAGGGTTAGGGTTATAATGACAGGGTTAGGTTTATAGTGACAGGGTTATAGTGACAGGGTTAGGGTTATAGTGACAGGGTTAGGTTTATAGTGACAGGGTTATAGTGACAGGGTTATAGTGACAGGGTTAGGGTTATAGTGACAAGGTTAGGGTTATAGTGACAGGGTTAGGGTTATAGTGACAGGGTTAGGGTTATAGTGACAGGGTTAGGGTTATAATGACAGGGTTAGGGTTATAATGACAGGGTTAGGGTTATAGTGACAGGGTTGTAGTGACAGGGTTAGGGTTATAGTGACAGGGTTAGGGTTATAGTGACAGGGTTTAGTGACAGGGTTAGGGTTATAGTGACAGGGTTAGGGTTATAGTGACAGGGTTAGGGTTATAGTGACAGGGATAGAATGACAGGGTTAGGGTTATAGTGACAGGGTTATAGTGACAAGGTTAGGGTTATAGTGACAGGGTTAGAGATAAAGTGACATGGTTAGGGTTAGAGTGACAGGGTTAGGGTTATAGTGACAGGGTTAGGGTTATAGTGACAGGATTATAGTGACAGGGTTAGGGATATAGTGACAGGGTATTAGTGACAGGGTTAGGGATATAGTGACGTGGTTAGGGTTATAGTGACATGGTTAGGGTTATAGTGACAGGGTTATAGTGACAGGGTTAGGGTTATAGTGACAGGGTTAGGGTTATAGTGACAGGGTTAGGGTTATAGTGACAGGGTTATGGTTAGGGTTATAGTGACAGGGTTATGGTGACAGGGTTATGGTTATAGTGACAGGGTTATAGTGACAGGGGTTAGGGTTATAATGACAGGGTTAGGGTTATAGTGACAGGGTTAGGTTTATAGTGACAGGGTTAGGGTTATAGTGACAGGGTTATGGTGACAGGGTTAGGGTTATAGTGACAGGGTTAGGGTTATAGTGACAGGGTTAGGGTTATAGTGACAGGGTTAGAGTTATAGTGACAGGGTTAGGGTTATAGTGACAGGGTTAGGGTTATAGTGACAGGGTTAGGGTTATAGTGACAGGGTTAGGGTTATAGTGACAGGGTTAGGGTTATAGTGACAGGGTTAGAGTTATAATGTTAGGGTAGGATTATAGTGAAAGGGTTAGGGTTATAATGACAGGGTTAGGGTTATAGTGACAGGGTTAGGGTTATAGTGACAGGGTTATAGTGACAGGGTTAGGGTTATAATGACAGGGTTAGGTTTATAATGACAGGGTTATAGTAACAGGGTTAGGTTTATAATGACAGGGTTAGGGTTATAGTGACAGGGTTAGGGTTATAATGACAGGGTTAGGTTTATAGTGACAGGGTTATAGTGACAGGGTTAGGGTTATAGTGACAGGGTTAGGGTTATAGTGACAGGGTTAGGGTTATAGTGACAGGGTTATAGTGACAGGGTTATAGTGACAGGGTTAGGGTTATAGTGACAGGGTTAGGGTTATAGTGACAGGGTTAGGGTTATAGTGACAGGGTTAGGGTTATAGTGACAGGGTTAGGGTTATAATGACAGGGTTAGGGTTATAATGACAGGGTTAGGGTTATAGTGACAGGGTTGTAGTGACAGGGTTAGGGTTATAGTGACAGGGTTAGGGTTATAGTGACAGGGTTATAGTGATAGTGACAGGGTTAGGGTTATAGTGACAGGGTTAGGGTTATAGTGACAGGGTTAGGGTTATAGTGACAGGGATAGGGTTATAGTGACAGGGTTAGGGTTATAGTGACAGGGTTATAGTGACAAGGTTAGGGTTATAGTGACAGGGTTAGAGATAAAGTGACATGGTTAGGGTTAGAGTGACAGGGTTAGGGTTATAGTGACAGGGTTATAGTGACAGGGTTATAGTGACAGGATTATAGTGACAGGGTTAGGGTTATAGTGACAGGGTTATTAGTGACAGGGTTAGGGATATAGTGACGTGGTTAGGGTTATAGTGACAGGGTTAGGGTTATAGTGACAGGGTTATAGTGACAGGGTTAGGGTTATAGTGACAGGGTTAGGGTTATAGTGACAGGGTTAGGGTTATAGTGACAGGGTTATGGTTAGGGTTATAGTGACAGGGTTATGTGTGACAGGGTTATGGTTATAGTGACAGGGTTATAGTGACAGGGGTTAGGGTTATAATGACAGGGTTAGGGTTATAGTGACAGGGTTAGGGTTATAGTGACAGGGTTAGGGTTATAGTGACAGGGTTATGGTGACAGGGTTAGGGTTATAGTGACAGGGTTAGGGTTATAGTGACAGGGTTAGGGTTATAGTGACAGGGTTAGAGTTATAGTGACAGGGTTAGGGTTATAGTGACAGGGTTAGGGTTATAGTGACAGGGTTAGGGTTATAGTGACAGGGTTAGGGTTATAGTGACAGGGTTAGAGTTATAATGACAGGGTAGGGTTATAGTGACAGGGTTAGGGTTATAATGACAGGGTTAGGGTTATAGTGACAGGGTTAGGGTTATAGTGACAGGGTTATAGTGACAGGGTTAGGGTTATAATGACAGGGTTAGGGTTATAATGACAGGGTTAGGGTTATAATGATAGGGTTATAGTGACAGGGTTATATTGACAGGTTTAGGGATATAATGACAGGGTTAGGGTTATAATGACAGGGTTATAGTGACAGGGTTAGGGTTATAGTGACAGGGTTAGGGTTATAGTGACAGGGTTATAATGACAGGGTTAGGTTTATAGTGACAGGGTTAGGGTTATAGTGACAGGGATAGAATGACAGGGTTAGGGTTATAGTGACAGGGTTATAGTGACAAGGTTAGGGTTATAGTGACAGGGTTAGGGTTATAGTGACAGGGGTTAGGGTTATAGTGACAGGGTTATAGTGACAGGGTTAGGGTTATAGTGACAGGGTTAGGGTTATAGTGACAGGGTTAGGGTTATAGTGACAGGGTTAGGGTTATAGTGACAGGGTTGTAGTGACAGGGTTAGGGTTATAGTGACAGGGTTAGGGTTATAGTGACAGGGTTATAGTGACAGGGTTAGGGTTATAGTGACAGGGTTAGGGTTATAGTGACAGGGTTATAGTGACAGGGTTAGGGTTATAGTGACAGGGGTTAGTGTTATAGTGACATGGTTAGGGTTATAGTGACAGGGTTAGGGTTATAGTGACAGGGTTAGGGTTATAGTGACAGGGTTAGGGTTATAGTGACAGGGTTAGGGTTATAGTGACAGGGGTTAGTGTTATAGTGACAGGGTTAGGGATATAGTGACATGGTTAGGGTTAGAGTGACAGGGTTATGGTGACAGGGTTAGACGTGGCTAGGGTTATAGTGACATGGTTAGGGTTATAGTGACAGGGTTATAGTGACAGGGTTAGGGTTATAGTGACAGGGTTAGGGTTATAGTGACAGGGTTAGGGTTATAGTGACAGGGTTATGGTTAGGGTTATAGTGACAGGGTTATGGTGACAGGGTTATGGTTATAGTGACAGGGTTATAGTGACAGGAGTTAGGGTTATAATGACAGGGTTAGGGTTATAGTGACAGGGTTAGGTTTATAGTGACAGGGTTAGGGTTATAGTGACAGGGTTATGGTGACAGGGTTAGGGTTATAGTGACAGTGTTAGGGTTATAGTGACAGGGTTAGGGTTATAGTGACAGGGTTAGAGTTATAGTGACAGGGTTAGGGTTATAGTGACAGGGTTAGGGTTATAGTGACAGGGTTAGGGTTATAGTGACAGGGTTAGGGTTATAGTGACAGGGTTAGGGTTATAGTGACAGGGTTAGAGTTATAATGTTAGGGTAGGATTATAGTGACAGGGTTAGGGTTATAATGACAGGGTTAGGGTTATAGTGACAGGGTTAGGGTTATAGTGACAGGGTTATAGTGACAGGGTTAGGGTTATAATGACAGGGTTAGGTTTATAATGACAGGGTTATAGTAACAGGGTTAGGTTTATAATGACAGGGTTAGGGTTATAGTTACAGGGTTAGGGTTATAATGACAGGGTTAGGTTTATAGTGACAGGGTTATAGTGACAGGGTTAGGGTTATAGTGACAGGGTTAGGGTTATAGTGACAGGGTTAGGTTTATAGTGACAGGGTTATAGTGACAGGGTTATAGTGACAGGGTTAGGGTTATAGTGACAAGGTTAGGGTTATAGTGACAGGGTTAGGGTTATAGTGACAGGGTTAGGGTTATAGTGACAGGGTTAGGGTTATAATGACAGGGTTAGGGTTATAATGACAGGGTTAGGGTTATAGTGACAGGGTTGTAGTGACAGGGTTAGGGTTATAGTGACAGGGTTAGGGTTATAGTGACAGGGTTTAGTGACAGGGTTAGGGTTATAGTGACAGGGTTAGGGTTATAGTGACAGGGTTAGGGTTATAGTGACAGGGATAGAATGACAGGGTTAGGGTTATAGTGACAGGGTTATAGTGACATGGTTAGGGTTATAGTGACAGGGTTAGAGATAAAGTGACATGGTTAGGGTTAGAGTGACAGGGTTAGGGTTATAGTGACAGGGTTAGGGTTATAGTGACAGGATTATAGTGACAGGGTTAGGGATATAGTGACAGGGTATTAGTGACAGGGTTAGGGATATAGTGACGTGGTTAGGGTTATAGTGACATGGTTAGGGTTATAGTGACAGGGTTATAGTGACAGGGTTAGGGTTATAGTGACAGGGTTAGGGTTATAGTGACAGGGTTAGGGTTATAGTGACAGGGTTAGGGTTAGGGTTATAGTGACAGGGTTATGGTGACAGGGTTATGGTTATAGTGACAGGGTTATAGTGACAGGGGTTAGGGTTATAATGACAGGGTTAGGGTTATAGTGACAGGGTTAGGTTTATAGTGACAGGGTTAGGGTTATAGTGACAGGGTTATGGTGACAGGGTTAGGGTTATAGTGACAGGGTTAGGGTTATAGTGACAGGGTTAGGGTTATAGTGACAGGGTTAGAGTTATAGTGACAGGGTTAGGGTTATAGTGACAGGGTTAGGGTTATAGTGACAGGGTTAGGGTTATAGTGACAGGGTTAGGGTTATAGTGACAGGGTTAGAGTTATAGTGACAGGGTAGGGTTATAGTGACAGGGTTAGGGTTATAATGACAGGGTTAGGGTTATAGTGACAGGGTTAGGGTTATAGTGACAGGGTTATAGTGACAGGGTTAGGGTTATAATGACAGGGTTAGGGTTATAATGACAGGGTTAGGGTTATAATGATAGGGTTATAGTGACAGGGTTATATTGACAGGTTTAGGGTTATAATGACAGGGTTAGGGTTATAATGACAGGGTTATAGTGACAGGGTTAGGGTTAAAGTGACAGGGTTAGGGTTATAGTGACAGGGTTAGGTTTATAGTGACAGGGTTAGGGTTATAGTGACAGGGTTAGAGTGACAGGGTTATAGTGACAGGGTTAGGGTTACAGTGACAGGGTTAGGGTTATAGTGACAGGGGTTAGTGTTATAGTGACAGGGTTATAGTGACAGGGTTAGGGTTATAGTGACAGGGTTAGGGTTATAGTGACAGGGTTAGGGTTATAGTGACAGGGTTAGGGTTATAGTGACAGGGTTATAGTGACAGGGTTAGGGTTATAGTGACAGGGTTAGGGTTATAGTGACAGGGTTATAGTGACAGGGTTGGGGTTATAGTGACAGGGTTAGGGTTATAGTGACAGGGTTATAGTGACAGGGTTAGGGTTATAGTGACAGGGGTTAGTGTTATAGTGACAGGGTTAGGGTTATAGTGACATGGTTAGGGTTATAGTGACAGGGTTAGGGTTATAGTGACAGGGTTATAGTGACAGGGTTAGGGTTATAGTGACAGGGGTTAGTGTTATAGTGACAGGGTTAGGGTTATAGTGACATGGTTAGGGTTAGAGTGACAGGGTTATAGTGACAGGGTTAGAGTGACAGGGTTATAGTGACAGGGTTAGGGTTATAGTGACAGGGTTATAGTGACAGGGTTAGGGTTATAGTGACAGGGTTATAGTGACAGGGTTAGGGTTATAGTGACAGGGTTATAGTGACAGGGTTAGGGTTATAGTGACAGGGTTATAGTGACAGGGTTAGGGTTATAGAGACAGGGTTATAGTGACAGGGTTATAGTGACAGGGTTAGGGTTATAGTGACAGGGTTAGGGTTATAGTGACAGGGTTAGGGTTATGGTGACAGGGTTATAGTGACAGGGTTAGGGTTATAATAATAGGGTTAGGGTTATAGTGACAGGGTTATAGTGACAGGGTTAGGGTTATAGTGACAGGGTTGGGGTTATAGTGACAGGGTTAGGTTTATAGTGACAGGGTTAAGGTTGGAGTGACAGGGTTAGGGTTAGGGTTATAGTGACAGGGTTATAGTGACAGGGTTAGGGTTATAATGACAGGGTTAGGGTTATAATGACAGGGTTAGGGTTATAATGATAGGGTTATAGTGACAGGGTTATATTGACAGGTTTAGGGATATAATGACAGGGTTAGGGTTATAATGACAGGGTTATAGTGACAGGGTTAGGTTTATAGTGACAGGGTTAGGGTTATAGTGACAGGGTTATAATGACAGGGTTAGGTTTATAGTGACAGGGTTAGGGTTATAGTGACAGGGATAGAATGACAGGGTTAGGGTTATAGTGACAGGGTTATAGTGACAAGGTTAGGGTTATAGTGACAGGGTTAGGGTTATAGTGACAGGGTTAGGGTTATAATGACAGGGTTAGGGTTATAGTGACAGGGTTATAGTGACAGGGTTAGGGTTAGGGTTATAGTGACAGGGTTAGGGTTATAATGACAGGGTTAGGGTTATAGTGACAGGGTTGTAGTGACAGGGTTAGGGTTATAGTGACAGGGTTAGGGTTATAGTGACAGGGTTTAGTGACAGGGTTAGGGTTATAGTGACAGGGTTAGGGTTATAGTGACAGGGTTAGGGTTATAGTGACAGGGATAGAATGACAGGGTTAGGGTTATAGTGACAGGGTTATAGTGACAAGGTTAGGGTTATAGTGACAGGGTTAGAGATAAAGTGACATGGTTAGGGTTAGAGTGACAGGGTTAGGGTTAGAATGACAGGGTTAGGGTTATAGTGACAGGGTTATAGTGACAAGGTTAGGGTTATAGTGACAGGGTTAGAGATAAAGTGACATGGTTAGGGTTAGAGTGACAGGGTTAGGGTTATAGTGACAGGGTTAGGGTTATAGTGACAGGATTATAGTGACAGGGTTAGGGATATAGTGACAGGGTATTAGTGACAGGGTTAGGGATATAGTGACATGGTTAGGGTTATAGTGACATGGTTAGGGTTATAGTGACAGTGTTATGGTGACAGGGTTAGGGTTATAGTGACAGGGTTAGGGTTATAGTGACAGGGTTAGGGTTATAGTGACAGGGTTAGGGTTATAGTGACAGGGTTATGGTGACAGGGTTAGGGTTATAGTGACAGGGTTATAGTGACAGGGGTTAGGGTTATAATGACAGGGTTAGGGTTATAGTGACAGGGTTAGGTTTATAGTGACAGGGTTAGGGTTATAGTGACAGGGTTATGGTGACAGGGTTAGGGTTATAGTGACAGTGTTAGGGTTATAGTGACAGGGTTAGGGTTATAGTGACAGGGTTAGAGTTATAGTGACAGGGTTAGGGTTATAGTGACAGGGTTAGGGTTATAGTGACAGGGTTAGGGTTATAGTGACAGGGTTAGGGTTATAGTGACAGGGTTAGAGTTATAATGACAGGGTAGGGTTATAGTGACAGGGTTAGGGTTATAATGACAGGGTTAGGGTTATAGTGACAGGGTTAGGGTTATAGTGACAGGGTTATAGTGACAGGGTTAGGGTTATAATGACAGGGTTAGGTTTATAATGACAGGGTTATAGTAACAGGGTTAGGTTTATAATGACAGGGTTAGGGTTATAGTGACAGGGTTAGGGTTATAATGACATGGTTAGGTTTATAGTGACAGGGTTATAGTGACAGGGTTAGGGTTATAGTGACAGGGTTAGGGTTATAGTGACAGGGTTAGGTTTATAGTGACAGGGTTATAGTGACAGGGTTATAGTGACAGGGTTAGGGTTATAGTGACAAGGTTAGGGTTATAGTGACAGGGTTAGGGTTATAGTGACAGGGTTAGGGTTATAGTGACAGGGTTAGGGTTATAATGACAGGGTTAGGGTTATAATGACAGGGTTAGGGTTATAGTGACAGGGTTGTAGTGACAGGGTTAGGGTTATAGTGACAGGGTTAGGGTTATAGTGACAGGGTTTAGTGACAGGGTTAGGGTTATAGTGACAGGGTTAGGGTTATAGTGACAGGGTTAGGGTTATAGTGACAGGGATAGAATGACAGGGTTAGGGTTATAGTGACAGGGTTATAGTGACATGGTTAGGGTTATAGTGACAGGGTTAGAGATAAAGTGACATGGTTAGGGTTAGAGTGACAGGGTTAGGGTTATAGTGACAGGGTTAGGGTTATAGTGACAGGATTATAGTGACAGGGTTAGGGATATAGTGACAGGGTATTAGTGACAGGGTTAGGGATATAGTGACGTGGTTAGGGTTATAGTGACATGGTTAGGGTTATAGTGACAGGGTTATAGTGACAGGGTTAGGGTTATAGTGACAGGGTTAGGGTTATAGTGACAGGGTTAGGGTTATAGTGACAGGGTTAGGGTTAGGGTTATAGTGACAGGGTTATGGTGACAGGGTTATGGTTATAGTGACAGGGTTATAGTGACAGGGGTTAGGGTTATAATGACAGGGTTAGGGTTATAGTGACAGGGTTAGGTTTATAGTGACAGGGTTAGGGTTATAGTGACAGGGTTATGGTGACAGGGTTAGGGTTATAGTGACAGGGTTAGGGTTATAGTGACAGGGTTAGGGTTATAGTGACAGGGTTAGAGTTATAGTGACAGGGTTAGGGTTATAGTGACAGGGTTAGGGTTATAGTGACAGGGTTAGGGTTATAGTGACAGGGTTAGGGTTATAGTGACAGGGTTAGAGTTATAGTGACAGGGTAGGGTTATAGTGACAGGGTTAGGGTTATAATGACAGGGTTAGGGTTATAGTGACAGGGTTAGGGTTATAGTGACAGGGTTATAGTGACAGGGTTAGGGTTATAATGACAGGGTTAGGGTTATAATGACAGGGTTAGGGTTATAATGATAGGGTTATAGTGACAGGGTTATATTGACAGGTTTAGGGTTATAATGACAGGGTTAGGGTTATAATGACAGGGTTATAGTGACAGGGTTAGGGTTAAAGTGACAGGGTTAGGGTTATAGTGACAGGGTTAGGTTTATAGTGACAGGGTTAGGGTTATAGTGACAGGGTTAGAGTGACAGGGTTATAGTGACAGGGTTAGGGTTACAGTGACAGGGTTAGGGTTATAGTGACAGGGGTTAGTGTTATAGTGACAGGGTTATAGTGACAGGGTTAGGGTTATAGTGACAGGGTTAGGGTTATAGTGACAGGGTTAGGGTTATAGTGACAGGGTTAGGGTTATAGTGACAGGGTTATAGTGACAGGGTTAGGGTTATAGTGACAGGGTTAGGGTTATAGTGACAGGGTTATAGTGACAGGGTTGGGGTTATAGTGACAGGGTTAGGGTTATAGTGACAGGGTTATAGTGACAGGGTTAGGGTTATAGTGACAGGGGTTAGTGTTATAGTGACAGGGTTAGGGTTATAGTGACATGGTTAGGGTTATAGTGACAGGGTTAGGGTTATAGTGACAGGGTTATAGTGACAGGGTTAGGGTTATAGTGACAGGGGTTAGTGTTATAGTGACAGGGTTAGGGTTATAGTGACATGGTTAGGGTTAGAGTGACAGGGTTATAGTGACAGGGTTAGAGTGACAGGGTTATAGTGACAGGGTTAGGGTTATAGTGACAGGGTTATAGTGACAGGGTTAGGGTTATAGTGACAGGGTTATAGTGACAGGGTTAGGGTTATAGTGACAGGGTTATAGTGACAGGGTTAGGGTTATAGTGACAGGGTTATAGTGACAGGGTTAGGGTTATAGAGACAGGGTTATAGTGACAGGGTTATAGTGACAGGGTTAAGGTTATAGTGACAGGGGTTAGGTTTATAGTGACAGGGTTATAGTGACAGGGTTAGGGTTATAATGACAGGGTTAGGGTTATAGTGACAGGGTTATAGTGACAGGGTTAGGGTTATAGTGACAGGGTTATAGTGACAGGGTTAGGGTTATAGTGACAGGGTTATAGGGACAGGGTTAGGGTTATAGAGACAGGGTTATAGTGACAGGGTTATAGTGACAGGGTTAAGGTTATAGTGACAGGGGTTAGGTTTATAGTGACAGGGTTATAGTGACAGGGTTAGGGTTATAATGACAGGGTAGGGTTAAAGTGACAGGGTTAGGGTTATAATGACAGGGTTAGGGTTATAGTGACAGGGTTAGGGTTATAGTGACAGGGTTATAGTGACAGGGTTAGGGTTATAATGACAGGGTTAGGGTTATAATGATAGGGTTATAGTGACAGGGTTATATTGACAGGGTTAGTGTTATAGTGACAGGGTTATAGTGACAGGGTTATAGTGACAGGGTTAGGGTTATAGTGACAGGGTTAGGGTTATAGTGACAGGGTTAGGGTTATGGTGACAGGGTTATAGTGACAGGGTTAGGGTTATAATAATAGGGTTAGGGTTATAGTGACAGGGTTATAGTGACAGGGTTAGGGTTATAGTGACAGGGTTGGGGTTATAGTGACAGGGTTAGGTTTATAGTGACAGGGTTAGGGTTGGAGTGACAGGGTTAGGGTTATAGTGACAGGGTTAGGGTTATAATGACAGGGTTAGGGTTATAATGACAGGGTAGGGTTATAGTGACAGGGTTAGGGTTATAGTGACAGGGTTATAGTGACAGGGTTAGGGTTATAATGACAGGGTTAGGGTTATAATGACAGGGTTAGGGTTATAATGATAGGGTTATAGTGACAGGGTTATATTGACAGGTTTAGGGATATAATGACAGGGTTAGGTTTATAGTGACAGGGTTAGGGTTATAGTGACAGGGTTATAATGACAGGGTTAGGGTTATAGTGACAGGGTTAGGGTTATAGTGACAGGGTTATAGTGACAGGGTTATAGTGACAGGGTTAGGGTTATAGTGACAGGGTTAGGGTTATAGTGACAGGGTTAGGGTTATAGTGACAGGGTTATAGTGACAGGGTTAGGGTTATAGTGACAGGGTTAGGGTTATAGTGACAGGGTTATAGTGACAGGGTTATAGTGACAGGGTTAGGGTTATAGTGACAGGGTTAGGGTTATAGTGACAGGGTTAGGGTTAGGGTTATAGTGACAGGGTTAGGGTTATAGTGACAGGGTTATAGTGACAGGGTTAGGGTTATAGTGACAGGGTTAGGGTTATAGTGACAGGGTTAGGGTTATAGTGACAGGGTTAGGGTTATAGTGACAGGGTTAGGGTTAGGGTTATAGTGACAGGGTTAGGGTTATAGTGACAGGGTTATAGTGACAGGGTTAGGGTTATAGTGACAGGGTTAGGGTTATAGTGACAGGGTTATAGTGACAGGGTTATAGTGACAGGGTTAGGTTTATAATGCCAGGGTTAGGGTTATAGTGACATGGTTAGGGTTATAATGACAGTGTTAGGGTTATAATGACAGGGTTAGGGTTATAATGACAGGGTTAGGTGTATAGTGAAAAGGTTAGGGTTACAGGGTTAGATGGGCCTAGCACGGCTAACTTAATGTGACGGGCTGGAAGGTGACAGCTGCTGGGCTACAGTGCAGAAAGAATACACCATAGTCTCTCAATACAACATACACATAGCAGGCATGCACATAGTGACAAACACACACACACAAACACAGGATTCCAACTCCAGCTGGTGTGTAATGCTTGAGCCTCCCGCCCCCATCCCTTCCCAACCGCAACCCCCCCTCCATCCCTTCCCAACCCCAACCCCCCCTCAATCCCTTCCCAACCCCACCCCCCCCTCCATCCCCCCCTCCATCCCTTCCCAACCCCACCCCCCCCTCCATCCCTTCCCAACCCCATCACCCCCTCCATCCCCCCCTCCATCCCTTCCCAACCCCACCCCCCCCTCCATCCCTTCCCAACCCCATCCCCCCCTCCAACCCCCCCTCCATCCCTTCCCAACCCCATCCCCCCCTCCCCCCTCCATCCCTTCCCAACCCCAACCCCAACCCCCCCTCCATCCCTTCCCAACCCCAACCCCCCCTCCACCCCCCCCTCCATCCCTTCCCAACCCCATCCCCCCCTCCATCCCTTCCCAACCCCAACCCCCCCTCCATCCCTTCCCAACCCCAACCCCCCCTCCACCCCCCCCTCCATCCCTTCCCAACCCCAACCCCCCCTCCACCCCCCCCTCCATCCCTTCCCAACCCCAACCCCCCCTCCATCCCTTCCCAACCCCAACCCCCCCTCCACCCCCCCCTCCATCCCTTCCCAACCCCAACCCCCCCTCCATCCCTTCCCAACCCCAACCCCCCCTCCATCCCTTCCCAACCCCAACCCCCCCTCCATCCCTTCCCAACCCCAACCCCCCCTCCATCCCTTCCCAACCCCATCCCCCCCTCCATCCCTTCCCAACCCCATCCCCCCCTCCATTCCCCCCTCCATCCCTTCCCAACCCCAACCCCCCCTCCATCCCTTCCCAACCCCATCCCCCCCTCCATCCCCCCCTCCATCCCTTCCCAACCCCATCCCCCCCTCCATCCCCCCCTCCATCCCTTCCCAACCCCAACCCCCGCTCCATCCCCTTGTAAACCCCAACCCCCGCCAAACCCCAACCCCCGCTCCATCCCCTTGTAAACCCCAACCCCCGCCCAACCCCAACCCCCGCTTCATCCCCTTGTAAACCCCAACCCCCGCCCAACCCCAACCCCCGCTCCATCCCCTTATAAACCCCAACCCCCGCTCCATCCCCTTGTAAACCCCTTCCCCTTGTAAACCCCATCCCCTTGTAAACCCCAACCCCCGCTCCATCCCCTTATAAACCCCAACCCCCCCTCCATCCCCTTGTAAACCCCAACCCCCGCCCAACCCCAACCCCAACCCCAACCCCCGCTCCATCCCCTTATAAACCCCAACCCCCGTTCCATCCCCTTATAAACCCCAACCCCCGCTCCATCCCCTTATAAACCCCAACCCCCGCTCCATCCCCTTGTAAACCCCAACCCCCGCCCAACCCCAACCCCCGCTCCATCCCCTTGTAAACCCCAACCCCTTGTAAACCCCAACCCCCGCTCCATCCCCTTGTAAACCCCAACCCCCGCCCAACCCCAACCCCCGCTCCATCCCCTTGTAAACCCCAACCCCAACCCCCGCCCAACCCCAACCCCCGCTCCCTCCCCTTGTAAACCCCAACCCCCATCAAGCCCCAACCCCCGCTCCATCCCCTTGTAAACCCCAACCCCCGCCCAGCCCCCGCTCCATCCCCTTGTAAACCCCAACCCCCGCCCAGCCCCCGCTCCATCCCCTTGTAACCCCAACCCCCGCCCAGCCCCCGCTCCATCCCCTTGTAAACCCCAACCCCCGCCCAGCCCCCGCTCCATCCGCGCCCTCAGCTCAGAAACAAGCTGGCATCACGTCCATCTTCTACTCATCCTCCCTTAAAGGATTACCCCGGCTTTAAGTGACAACATACAACAGCCTGTAACTGACTGTAACAGACTGTAACAACCATATACCAGCCTTTAACAGCCTATAACAGACTGTTGCGGTGGCCAGGAGTCATGACGGCAGTAAAATTCCACGTGACTGTTGAGTCACAGTAATATGCTCTTATGGTAGTACCCAACTCGCTAAAACTAATGGCCTGGTACTCAGGTCTCTATTGTCCCTCCATCAGGTCCTAATGGCCTAGTACTCAGGTCTATATTGTCCCTCCATCAGGTCCTAATGGCCTGGTACTCAGGGCTCTATTGTCCCTCCATCAGGTCCCAATGGCCTGGTACTCAGGGCTCTAGTGTCCCTCCATCAGGTCCTAATGGGCTGGTACTCAGGGCTTTATTGTCCCTCCATCAGGTCCTAATGGCCTGGTACTCAGGGTTCTATTATCCCTCTATCAGGTCCTAATGGCCTGGTACTCAGGTCTATATTGTCCCTCCATCATGTCCTAATGGACTGGTACTCAGGGCTCTATCGTCCCTCCATCAGGTCCTAATGGCCTGGTACTCAGGGCTCTAGTGTCCCTCCATCAGGTCCTAATGGCCTAGTACTCAGGTCTATATTGTCCCTCCATCAGGTCCTAATGGACTGGTACTCAGGGCTCTATCGTCCCTCCATCAGGTCCTAATGGCCTAGTACTCAGGTCTATATTGTCCCTCCATCAGGTCCTAATGGACTGGTACTCAGGGCTCTATCGTCCCTCCATCAGGTCCTAATGGACTGGTACTCAAGTCTATATCATACACATATTGGAGCGTATGCATTGGATTATATATGAGCCAAAGCCCTGAAAAAAACTGAATTAAAATAATGATTGTTCCGTTATACAATACATAGCCTATCGTATATTACGCATGGCAGAAAAACATTAAACCAAACTGGTTTAAGATGTCTGTGGTATATAATTGGTCGAGTTAGCCTCCCAACATTAAACACATGAAATACCTTTGAGTGTGGACTGTATTATTATGCATACTGGATGGACTGGTAACCTTATGTTATGTTCTAATATATCTATCCATGAGTCTGGGAGACAATGTATAGGCCTAGGTACAATGTATAGGCCTAGGCGATGATGTTGGTTCATTGAATGTACAGGGCGGCTTACAGAGTTAGCTTACAATTATAGTGAATCTGTATTTGATTTTGAATAGCCTAGTCATAAGGCATTTAAAAATATCTATATAATTAATAGGCTGACATCACCTTAAGCTGCGTGCAATCTCCTTCATTCTCACCATGCCACAGTGCCCTGAATGGAGTTCTTCAAGCACCTGCCTTCTCAATGGCGGCGGTATGATGACTCGAAAAACCCACAGCAAGCATCCAGACTGAACTGTGTGCTCGTTTCTCCTCTCTAGGTAAGGTTTTAGGCTGTCTGACAGCTCTCCTCCTTTCCCAAGCATCCAGACTGAACTGTGTGCTCGTTTCTCCTCTCTAGGTAAGGTTTTAGGCTGTCTGACAGCTCTCCTCCTTTCCACGAGTGACAATGTCCACGACCTCAGACATCACTGGATCAGTGTGGGTGAACGTTTTCACATGGACAGATGTAACTGTGGGGTTCGTCACTTGCTTGAAGTAGAAGATTTCAGCCTGGGAGTGCTCAGTGTGTGAGACAGGTAAGGGAAGCCTTGAGAGGCCGTCTGCATTGCAGTGCTGCTCAGACCTTCTGTACTTGATATCGTACTGGTGAGCCGATAACAGTAATGCCCATCTCTGTATTCAGCTGGCTGCGAGCGACGGAATGGCATGATGGGACCAAAGATGGAGGAGAGTGGTCAATGGTCCGCACCAGTGTGAATCGTCTGCCAAACAGAAACTGATTACATTTCTTACCTCCAAACATGACGGCGAGCACTTCACGTTCTATCTGTGCATAATTGCTCTAAGGCTTCACTTAAAGTCCGTGATGCGAAAGCAATTGGCCTTTCTTCACCTGATGGCATGATGTGTGAGACAACAGCACCAACACAATAAGGTGATGCCAACTGTAATGGGAAGTTGGGGTTGAGGAGGATTAGGGCCTCTGACTGAGCTATGGCTGTGTCCACTTCCACTATTTGGTTTTGTTCAAAAGTTCAAGCAATGGCTTTAACATGTTAGCTAGGTTCAGCACAAACTTTGCGTAGTACGTCAGTAGTCCTAAGAATGATCTCAGTGAGCCCGCTCAGTATCTGGTCCATAGCTCTCTGAAACAAGGCCGGAGCTGAGGTGATTCCAAAAGGATGCCTCCAGTACCTGTACAGTCCTTTGTGAGTCACTATGGTCAACAGTTCTAGTACCTGTACAGTCCTTTGTGAGTCACTATGGTCAACAGTTCTTGTGACTCTTGGTCCACATGCATATGTAGATAGGCCTGACATAAGTCTATCTTACTGAATTTCTGTCCTCCAGCTAAACCAGAAAAGAGGTCGTCAATGAGGGGTAGTGGATATTTTTCAGCAGTCAAGACTGGGTTAATAGTGAAATCACCACCGAGGCTGAGTGTATGGGTGAAGCCCATTCACTAACATTCACTGGATCCAATACTCCACTCTTGACGAGTCTGTTTATCTCAGTTTCAACTTTTGGTTTTATGGCGTATGGGACAGGTCTAGCTTTGAAGCATTTTGGCTTGCTGTGTGATTTCACGGTCAGTTTAATTGTTATGTCTTTCATACTGCCAAGTTCTCCTTTGAACACATCCATGTGTTTCCTCAATATCTTGTAGGTTTGTGTCCTCTTTTGCAACCATGTGAATTTCCTGACAGTTTAGTTTGATCTTCTCCAGCCACGTGCGTCCTAGCAATGCTGGATGGTTGCCTTTCACAATGTAGAGTGGTAGCTTTACCTTCTGTTTGCTCCACTGTAACAGTCACACTTCCTCTCACTGGAACAATCTCACTTCCTCTCACTGGAACAATCACACTTCCTCTCACTGTAACAATCACACTTCCTCTCACTGGAACAATCACACTTCCTCTCACTGTAACAATCACACTTCCTCTCACCGGAACAATCACACTTCCTCTCACTGGAACAATCACACTTCCTCTCACTGTAACAATCACACTTCCTCTCACTGGAACAATCACACTTCCTCTCACTGTAACAATCACACTTCCTCTCACTGGAACAATCACACTTCCTCTCACTGTAACAATCACACTTCCTCTCACCGGAACAATCACACTTCCTCTCACTGTAACAATCACACTTCCTCTCACTGGAACAATCACACTTCCTCTCACTGTAACAATCACACTTCCTCTCACCGGAACAATCACACTTCCTCTCACTGGAACAATCACACTTCCTCTCACCGGAACAATCACACTTCCTCTCACTGTAACAATCACACTTCCTCTCACCGGAACAATCACACTTCCTCTCACTGGAACAATCACACTTCCTCTCACTGTAACAATCACACTTCCTCTCACCGGAACAATCACACTTCCTCTCACTGGAACAATCACACTTCCTCTCACCGGAACAATCACACTTCCTCTCACCGGAACAATCACACTTCCTCTCACCGGAACAATCACACTTCCTCTCACCGGAACAATCACACTTCCTCTCACCAGAACAATCACACTTCCTCTCACCGGAACAATCACACTTCCTCTCACCGGAACAATCACACTTCCTCTCACCGGAACAATCACACTTCCTCTCACCGGAACAATCACACTTCCTCTCACCGGAACAATCACACTTCCTCTCACCGGAACAATCACACTTCCTCTCACTGGAACAATCACACTTCCTCTCACTGGAACAATCACACTTCCTCTCACTGGAACAATCACACTTCCTCTCACTGGAACAATCACACTTCCTCTCACTGGAACAATCACACTTCCTCTCACTGGAACAATCACACTTCCTCTCACTGGAACAATCTCACTTCCTCTCACTGGAACAATCTCACTTCCTCTCACTGGAACAATCACACTTACTCTCACTGGAACAATCACACTTCCTCTCACTGGAACAATCAATCTCACCGGTGTGTGTTTTCAGCGTCATCTTTGTGGGCTATAGTGTGAGGTGATGTAGTTTCTCCTTGTATACAGCCTCAGACAGCAGAGATATGGCTTCTCCAGTGTCCACTTGCATCCATACTGTGTTTCTATCCAGTAGCGGTGTCACCCAGTATCTGTATCCATTGTTTGAAATGGATAAAACATGCAAATATTCTTCCACTTCAGACAGGGTATCACTTTGTCCATCCTCTGTGTGCTCCATTTTATGCACTTTCTTTTTGTACTTCCTGAAGTCGCTTTCCCTTTGTTCAGTACTTTTGTTTGATTGTGTCTTTTTGTTTTTACATGCACGTTCGATGTGACCCTTTTCCCCACAACTTCTGCAGTCTAAGTCTTTGCACCAACACTCCCCTCTTTGTGACCTGGTTTCCCACAGTGATAGCATGGCTTGGTGACCTGGTTTCCCACAGCGATAGCATGGCTTGGTGACCTGGTTTCCCACAGTGATAGCATGGCTTGGTGACCTGGTTTCCCACAGCGATAGCATGGCTTGGTGACCTGGTTTCCCACAGTGATAGCATGGCTTGGTGACCTGGTTTCCCACAGTGATAGCATGGCTTGGTGACCTGGTTTCACACAGCGATAGCATGGCTTGGTGACCTGGTTTCCCACAGCGATAGCATGGCTTGGTGACCTGGTTTCCCACAGCGATAGCATGGCTTGGTGACCTGGTTTCCCACAGCGATAGCATGGCTTGGTGACCTGGTTTCCCACAGCGATAGCATGGCTTGGTGACCTGGTTTCCCACAGCGATAACATGGCTTGGTGAGCTGGTTTCCCACAGCGATAGCATGGCTTGGTGACCTGGTTTCCCACAGCGATAGCATGGCTTGGTGACCTGGTTTCCCACAGCGATAGCATGGCTTGGTGACCTGGTTTCCCACAGCGATAGCATGGCTTGGTGACCTGGTTTCCCACAGCGATAGCATGGCTTGGTGACCTGGTTTCCCACAGCGATAGCATGGCTTGGTGACCTGGTTTCCCACAGTGATAGCATGGCTTGGTGACCTGGTTTCCCACAGCGATAGCATGGCTTGGTGACCTGGTTTCCCACAGTGGTAGCATGGCTTGGTGACCTGGTTTCCCACAGCGATAGCATGGCTTGGTGACCTGGTTTCCCACAGCGATAGCATGGCTTGGTGACCTGGTTTCCCACAGCGATAGCATGGCTTGGTGACCTGGTTTCCCACAGCGATAGCATGGCTTGGTGACCTGGTTTCCCACAGTGATAGCATGGCTTGGTGTCCTGGTTTCCCACAGTGATAGCATGGCTTGGTGACCTGGTTTCCCACAGTGATAGCATGGCTTGGTGACCTGGTTTCCCACAGCGATAGCATGGCTTGGTGACCTGGTTTCCCACAGTGATAGCATGGCTTGGTGACCTGGTTTCCCACAGTGATAGCATGGCTTGGTGACCTGGTTTCCCACAGCGATAGCATGGCTTGGTGACCTGGTTTCCCACAGCGATAGCATGGCTTGGTGACCTGGTTTCCCACAGTGATAGCATGGCTTGGTGACCTGGTTTCCCACAGCGATAGCATGGCTTGGTGACCTGGTTTCCCACAGTGATAGCATGGCTTGGTGACCTGGTTTCCCACAGTGATAGCATGGCTTGGTGACCTGGTTTCCCACAGCGATAGCATGGCTTGGTGACCTGGTTTCCCACAGTGATAGCATGGCTTGGTGAGCTGGTTTCCCACAGTGATAGCATGGCTTGGTGACCTGGTTTCCCACAGCGATAGCATGGCTTGGTGACCTGGTTTCCCACAGTGATAGCATGGCTTGGTGACCTGGTTTCCCACAGTGATAGCATGGCTTGGTGACCTGGTTTCCCACAGTGATAGCATGGCTTGGTGACCTGGTTTCCCACAGTGATAGCATGGCTTGGTGACCTGGTTTCACACAGCGATAGCATGGCTTGGTGACCTGGTTTCCCACAGTGATAGCATGGCTTGGTGAGCTGGTTTCCCACAGCGATAGCATGGCTTGGTGACCTGGTTTCCCACAGTGATAGCATGGCTTGGTGACCTGGTTTCCCACAGTGATAGCATGGCTTGGTGACCTGGTTTCCCACAGCGATAGCATGGCTTGGTGACCTGGTTTCCCACAGCGATAGCATGGCTTGGTGACCTGGTTTCCCACAGTGATAGCATGGCTTGGTGACCTGGTTTCCCACAGCGATAGCATGGCTTGGTGACCTGGTTTCCCACAGTGATAGCATGGCTTGGTGACCTGGTTTCCCACAGTGATAGCATGGCTTGGTGACCTGGTTTCCCACAGCGATAGCATGGCTTGGTGACCTGGTTTCCCACAGTGATAGCATGGCTTGGTGACCGGGTTTCCCACAGTGATAGCATGGCTTGGTGACCTGGTTTCCCACAGTGATAGCATGGCTTGGTGACCTGGTTTCCCACAGCGATAGCATGGCTTGGTGACCTGGTTTCCCACAGTGATAGCATGGCTTGGTGACCTGGTTTCCCACAGTGATAGCATGGCTTGGTGACCTGGTTTCCCACAGCGATAGCATGGCTTGGTGACCTGGTTTCCCACAGTGATAGCATGGCTTGGTGAGCTGGTTTCCCACAGTGATAGCATGGCTTGGTGACCTGGTTTCCCACAGCGATAGCATGGCTTGGTGACCTGGTTTCCCACAGTGATAGCATGGCTTGGTGACCTGGTTTCCCACAGTGATAGCATGGCTTGGTGACCTGGTTTCCCACAGTGATAGCATGGCTTGGTGAGCTGGTTTCCCACAGCGATAGCATGGCTTGGTGACCTGGTTTCCCACAGTGATAGCATGGCTTGGTGACCTGGTTTCCCACAGTGATAGCATGGCTTGGTGACCTGGTTTCCCACAGCGATAGCATGGCTTGGTGACCTGGTTTCCCACAGTGATAGCATGGCTTGGTGACCTGGTTTCCCACAGTGATAGCATGGCTTGGTGACCTGGTTTCCCACAGCGATAGCATGGCTTGGTGACCTGGTTTCCCACAGTGATAGCATGGCTTGGTGACCTGGTTTCCCACAGTGATAGCATGGCTTGGTGACCTGGTTTCCCACAGTGATAGCATGGCTTGGTGACCTGGTTTCCCACAGTGATAGTATGGCTTGGTGACCTGGTTTCCCACAGGCTTGCCACCTACTGCCTTGTTTTTAAACACCTTATGCACTTGGGTAGTTGCACTTAGCTGCTGTGCGTGTTTATTTGCCATTTCCATTGATGTACTCACTTCTATTGCTCTCTGCAATGTTAAAGATACTCTCAGTTAAAAGGCGTTCCTGAATTGCCTTGCTGCGCATGCCACACACTAACCAATCACGTATATTGTCACTCATTTATCGCCTAAATTCACAGTGTTCAGATAACTGTTTCAATACAGCCACAAACTGTGAGATTGATTCCCCTTCCTCTTGATTTCTCTTATGAAACCTGAAACCTGGTTTGGGAGAATAATGTCCTTTTAAGGTAGCCACAATTTCCTCATATGATTTATCACCAGGTTTTTCAGGCGTTACTATGCTGAGCAGTAGATTGAATGTTTTTCAGGCGTTACTATGTTGAGCAGTAGATTGAATGTTTTTCAGGCGTTACTATGTTGAGCAGTAGATTGAATGTTTTTCAGGCGTTACTATGTTGAGCAGTAGATTGAATGTTTTTCAGGTGTTACTATGTTGAGCAGTAGATTGAATGTTTTTCAGGCGTTACTATGTTGAGCAGTAGATTGAATGTTTTTCAGGCGTTACTATGTTGAGCAGTAGATTGAATGTTTTTCAGGCGTTACTATGTTGAGCAGTAGATTGAATGTTTTTCAGGTGTTACTATGTTGAGCAGTAGATTGAATGTTTTTCAGGCGTTACTATGTTGAGCAGTAGATTGAATGTTTTTCAGGTGTTACTATGTTGAGCAGTAGATTGAATGTTTTTCAGGCGTTACTATGTTGAGCAGTAGATTGAATGTTTTTCAGGCGTTACTATGTTGAGCAGTAGATTGAATGTTTTTCAGGCGTTACTATGTTGAGCAGTAGATTGAATGTTTTTCAGGCGTTACTAGGCTGAGCAGTAGATTGAATGTTTTTCAGGTGTTACTATGTTGAGCAGTAGATTGAATGTTTTTCAGGCGTTACTATGTTGAGCAGTAGATTGAATGTTTTTCAGGTGTTACTATGTTGAGCAGTAGATTGAATGTTTTTCAGGCGTTACTATGTTGAGCAGTAGATTGAATGTTTTTCAGGCGTTACTATGTTGAGCAGTAGATTGAATGATTTTCAGGCGTTACTATGTTGAGCAGTAGATTGAATGTTTTTCAGGCATTACTAGGCTGAGCAGTAGATTGAATGTTTTTCAGGTGTTACTATGTTGAGCAGTAGATTGAATGTTTTTCAGGCGTTACTATGTTGAGCAGTAGATTGAATGTTTTTCAGGCGTTACTATGTTGAGCAGTAGATTGAATGTTTTTCAGGCGTTACTATGTTGAGCAGTAGATTGAATGTTTTTCAGGCGTTACTATGTTGAGCAGTAGATTGAATGTTTTTCAGGCGTTACTATGTTGAGCAGTAGATTGAATGTTTTTCAGGTGTTACTATGTTGAGCAGTAGATTGAATGTTTTTCAGGCGTTACTATGTTGAGCAGTAGACTGAATGTTTTTCAGGCGTTACTATGTTGAGCAGTAGATTGAATGTTTTTCAGGCGTTACTATGTTGAGCAGTAGATTGAATGTTTTTCAGGTGTTACTATGTTGAGCAGTAGATTGAATGTTTTTCAGGTGTTACTATGTTGAGCAGTAGATTGAATGTTTTTCAGGTGTTACTATGTTGAGCAGTAGATTGAATGTTTTTCAGGCGTTACTATGTTGAGCAGTAGATTGAATGTTTTTCAGGCGTTACTATGTTGAGCAGTAGATTGAATGTTTTTCAGGCGTTACTATGTTGAGCAGTAGATTGAATGTTTTTCAGGTGTTACTATGTTGAGCAGTAGATTGAATGTTTTTCAGGCGTTACTATGTTGAGCAGTAGACTGAATGTTTTTCAGGCGTTACTATGTTGAGCAGTAGATTGAATGTTTTTCAGGCGTTACTATGTTGAGCAGTAGATTGAATGTTTTTCAGGTGTTACTATGTTGAGCAGTAGATTGAATGTTTTTCAGGCGTTACTATGTTGAGCAGTAGATTGAATGTTTTTCAGGCGTTACTATGTTGAGCAGTAGATTGAATGTTTTTCAGGCGTTACTATGTTGAGCAGTAGAGTGAATGTTTTTCAGGCGTTACTATGTTGAGCAGTAGATTGAATGTTTTTCAGGTGTTACTATGTTGAGCAGTAGATTGAATGTTTTCCAGGTGTTACTATATTGAGCAGTAGATTGAATGTTTTCCAGGCGTTACTATGTTGAGCAGTAGATTGAATGTTTTTCAGGCGTTACTATGTTGAGCAGTAGATTGAATGTTTTTCAGGCGTTACTAGGCTGAGCAGTAGAGTGAATGTTTTTCAGGCGTTACTATGTTGAGCAGTAGATTGAATGTTTTTCAGGCGTTACTATGTTGAGCAGTAGATTGAATGTTTTTCAGGCGTTACTATGTTGAGCAGTAGAGTGAATGTTTTTCAGGCGTTACTATGTTGAGCAGTAGATTGAATGTTTTTCAGGTGTTACTATGTTGAGCAGTAGATTGAATGTTTTTCAGGCGTTACTATGTTGAGCAGTAGATTGAATGTTTTTCAGGCGTTACTATGTTGAGCAGTAGATTGAATGTTTTTCAGGTGTTACTATGTTGAGCAGTAGAGTGAATGTTTTTCAGGCGTTACTATGTTGAGCAGTAGATTGAATGTTTTTCAGGTGTTACTATGTTGAGCAGTAGATTGAATGTTTTTCAGGTGTTACTATGTTGAGCAGTAGAGTGAATGTCTTTCAGGCGTTACTATGTTGAGCAGTAGATTGAATGTTTTTCAGGTGTTACTATGTTGAGCAGTAGATTGAATGTTTTTCAGGTGTTACTATGTTGAGCAGTAGAGTGAATGTCTTTCAGGCGTTACTATGTTGAGCAGTAGATTGAATGTTTTTCAGGTGTTACTATGTTGAGCAGTAGATTGAATGTTTTTCAGGTGTTACTATGTTGAGCAGTAGAGTGAATGTCTTTCAGGCGTTACTATGTTGAGCAGTAGATTGAATGTTTTTCAGGTGTTACTATGTTGAGCAGTAGATTGAATGTTTTTCAGGTGTTACTATGTTGAGCAGTAGATTGAATGTTTTTCAGGCGTTACTAGGCTGAGCAGTAGATTGAATGGTTTTCAGGCGTTACTATGTTGAGCAGTAGATTGAATGTTTTTCAGGCGTTACTAGGCTGAGCAGTAGATTGAATGGTTTTCAGGCGTTACTATGTTGAGCAGTAGATTGAATGTTTTTCAGGCGTTACTATGTTGAGCAGTAGATTGAATGTTTTTCAGGCGTTACTATGTTGAGCAGTAGAGTGAATGTTTTTCAGGCGTTACTATGTTGAGCAGTAGATTGAATGTTTTTCAGGTGTTACTATGTTGAGCAGTAGATTGAATGTTTTTCAGGCGTTACTATGTTGAGCAGTAGATTGAATGTTTTCCAGGCGTTACTATGTTGAGCAGTAGATTGAATGTTTTCCAGGTGTTACTATATTGAGCAGTAGATTGAATGTTTTCCAGGCGTTACTATGTTGAGCAGTAGATTGAATGTTTTTCAGGCGTTACTATGTTGAGCAGTAGATTGAATGTTTTTCAGGCGTTACTAGGCTGAGCAGTAGAGTGAATGTTTTTCAGGCGTTACTATGTTGAGCAGTAGATTGAATGTTTTTCAGGCGTTACTATGTTGAGCAGTAGATTGAATGTTTTTCAGGCGTTACTATGTTGAGCAGTAGATTGAATGTTTTTCAGGCGTTACTATGTTGAGCAGTAGATTGAATGTTTTTCAGGCGTTACTATGTTGAGCAGTAGAGTGAATGTTTTTCAGGCGTTACTATGTTGAGCAGTAGATTGAATGTTTTTCAGGTGTTACTATGTTGAGCAGTAGAGTGAATGTCTTTCAGGCGTTACTATGTTGAGCAGTAGATTGAATGTTTTTCAGGTGTTACTATGTTGAGCAGTAGATTGAATGTTTTTCAGGTGTTACTAGGCTGAGCAGTAGAGTGAATGTTTTTCAGGCGTTACTAGGCTGAGCAGTAGAGTGAATGTTTTTCAGGCGTTACTATGTTGAGCAGTAGATTGAATGTTTTTCAGGCGTTACTAGGCTGAGCAGTAGATTGAATGGTTTTCAGGCGTTACTATGTTGAGCAGTAGATTGAATGTTTTTCAGGCGTTACTATGTTGAGCAGTAGATTGAATGTTTTTCAGGCGTTACTATGTTGAGCAGTAGATTGAATGTTTTTCAGGCGTTACTATGTTGAGCAGTAGAGTGAATGTTTTTCAGGCGTTACTATGTTGAGCAGTAGATTGAATGTTTTTCAGGCGTTACTATGTTGAGCAGTAGAGTGAATGTTTTTCTGGCGTTACTAGGCTGAGCAGTAGATTGAATGTTTTTCAGGCGTTACTATGTTGAGCAGTAGATTTAATGTTTTTCAGGCGTTACTATGTTGAGCAGTAGATTGAATGTTTTTCAGGCGTTACTATGTTGAGCAGTAGATTGAATGTTTTTCAGGCGTTACTATGTTGAGCAGTAGATTGAATGTTTTTCAGGCGTTACTATGTTGAGCAGTAGATTGAATGTTTTTCAGGCGTTACTATGTTGAGCAGTAGATTGAATGTTTTTCAGGCGTTACTATGTTGAGCAGTAGAGTGAATGTTTTTCAGGTGTTACTATGTTGAGCAGTAGATTGAATGTTTTTCAGGCGTTACTATGTTGAGCAGTAGATTGAATGTTTTTCAGGCGTTACTATGTTGAGCAGTAGATTGAATGTTTTTCAGGCGTTACTATGTTGAGCAGTAGATTGAATGTTTTTCAGGCGTTACTATGTTGAGCAGTAGATTGAATGTTTTTCAGGCGTTACTATGTTGAGCAGTAGATTGAATGTTTTTCAGGCGTTACTATGTTGAGCAGTAGATTGAATGTTTTTCAGGTGTTACTATGTTGAGCAGTAGATTGAATGTTTTTCAGGCGTTACTATGTTGAGCAGTAGATTGAATGTTTTTCAGGCGTTACTATGTTGAGCAGTAGATTGAATGTTTTTCAGGCGTTACTAGGCTGAGCAGTAGATTGAATGTTTTTCAGGTGTTACTATGTTGAGCAGTAGATTGAATGTTTTTCAGGTGTTACTATGTTGAGCAGTAGATTGAATGTTTTTCAGGCGTTACTATGTTGAGCAGTAGATTGAATGTTTTTCAGGCGTTACTATGTTGAGCAGTAGATTGAATGTTTTTCAGGCGTTACTAGGCTGAGCAGTAGATTGAATGGTTTTCAGGCGTTACTATGTTGAGCAGTAGATTGAATGTTTTTCAGGCGTTACTAGGCTGAGCAGTAGATTGAATGGTTTTCAGGCGTTACTATGTTGAGCAGTAGATTGAATGTTTTTCAGGCGTTACTATGTTGAGCAGTAGATTGAATGTTTTTCAGGCGTTACTATGTTGAGCAGTAGAGTGAATGTTTTTCAGGCGTTACTATGTTGAGCAGTAGATTGAATGTTTTTCAGGCGTTACTATGTTGAGCAGTAGAGTGAATGTTTTTCTGGCGTTACTAGGCTGAGCAGTAGATTGAATGTTTTTCAGGCGTTACTATGTTGAGCAGTAGATTTAATGTTTTTCAGGCGTTACTATGTTGAGCAGTAGATTGAATGTTTTTCAGGCGTTACTATGTTGAGCAGTAGATTGAATGTTTTTCAGGCGTTACTATGTTGAGCAGTAGATTGAATGTTTTTCAGGCGTTACTATGTTGAGCAGTAGATTGAATGTTTTTCAGGCGTTACTATGTTGAGCAGTAGAGTGAATGTTTTTCAGGTGTTACTATGTTGAGCAGTAGATTGAATGTTTTTCAGGCGTTACTATGTTGAGCAGTAGATTGAATGTTTTTCAGGCGTTACTATGTTGAGCAGTAGATTGAATGTTTTTCAGGCGTTACTATGTTGAGCAGTAGATTGAATGTTTTTCAGGTGTTACTATGTTGAGCAGTAGAGTGAATGTTTTTCAGGTGTTACTATATTGAGCAGTAGATTGAATGTTTTTCAGGCGTTACTATGTTGAGCAGTAGATTGAATGTTTTTCAGGCGTTACTATGTTGAGCAGTAGATTGAATGTTTTTCAGGCGTTACTATGTTGAGCAGTAGATTGAATGTTTTTCAGGCGTTACTAGGCTGAGCAGTAGATTGAATGTTTTTCAGGCGTTACTAGGCTGAGCAGTAGATTGAATGTTTTTCAGGCGTTACTATGTTGAGCAGTAGATTGAATGTTTTTCAGGCGTTACTATGTTGAGCAGTAGATTGAATGTTTTTCAGGCGTTACTATGTTGAGCAGTAGATTGAATGTTTTTCAGGCATTACTATGTTGAGCAGTAGATTGAATGTTTTTCAGGCGTTACTATGTTGAGCAGTAGATTGAATGTTTTTCAGGCGTTACTATGTTGAGCAGTAGATTGAATGTTTTTCAGGCGTTACTAGGCTGAGCAGTAGATTGAATGTTTTTCAGGCGTTACTATGTTGAGCAGTAGATTGAATGTTTTTCAGGCGTTACTATGTTGAGCAGTAGATTGAATGTTTTTCAGGCATTACTATGTTGAGCAGTAGATTGAATGTTTTTCAGGCGTTACTATGTTGAGCAGTAGATTGAATGTTTTTCAGGCGTTACTATGTTGAGCAGTAGATTGAATGTTTTTCAGGCGTTACTAGGCTGAGCAGTAGATTGAATGTTTTTCAGGTGTTACTATGTTGAGCAGTAGATTGAATGTTTTTCAGGCGTTACTATGTTGAGCAGTAGATTGAATGTTTTTCAGGCGTTACTATGTTGAGCAGTAGATTGAATGTTTTTCAGGCGTTACTAGGCTGAGCAGTAGATTGAATGGTTTTCAGGCGTTACTATGTTGAGCAGTAGATTGAATGTTTTTCAGGCGTTACTAGGCTGAGCAGTAGATTGAATGGTTTTCAGGCGTTACTATGTTGAGCAGTAGATTGAATGTTTTTCAGGCGTTACTATGTTGAGCAGTAGATTGAATGTTTTTCAGGCGTTACTATGTTGAGCAGTAGAGTGAATGTTTTTCAGGCGTTACTATGTTGAGCAGTAGATTGAATGTTTTTCAGGCGTTACTATGTTGAGCAGTAGAGTGAATGTTTTTCTGGCGTTACTAGGCTGAGCAGTAGATTGAATGTTTTTCAGGCGTTACTATGTTGAGCAGTAGATTTAATGTTTTTCAGGCGTTACTATGTTGAGCAGTAGATTGAATGTTTTTCAGGCGTTACTATGTTGAGCAGTAGATTGAATGTTTTTCAGGCGTTACTATGTTGAGCAGTAGATTGAATGTTTTTCAGGCGTTACTATGTTGAGCAGTAGATTGAATGTTTTTCAGGCGTTACTATGTTGAGCAGTAGAGTGAATGTTTTTCAGGTGTTACTATGTTGAGCAGTAGATTGAATGTTTTTCAGGCGTTACTATGTTGAGCAGTAGATTGAATGTTTTTCAGGCGTTACTATGTTGAGCAGTAGATTGAATGTTTTTCAGGTGTTACTATGTTGAGCAGTAGATTGAATGTTTTTCAGGTGTTACTATGTTGAGCAGTAGATTGAATGTTTTTCAGGCGTTACTATGTTGAGCAGTAGATTGAATGTTTTTCAGGCGTTACTATGTTGAGCAGTAGATTGAATGTTTTTCAGGCGTTACTATGTTGAGCAGTAGATTGAATGTTTTTCAGGTGTTACTATGTTGAGCAGTAGAGTGAATGTTTTTCAGGTGTTACTATATTGAGCAGTAGATTGAATGTTTTTCAGGCGTTACTATGTTGAGCAGTAGATTGAATGTTTTTCAGGCGTTACTATGTTGAGCAGTAGATTGAATGTTTTTCAGGCGTTACTAGGCTGAGCAGTAGATTGAATGTTTTTCAGGCGTTACTATGTTGAGCAGTAGATTGAATGTTTTTCAGGCGTTACTATGTTGAGCAGTAGATTGAATGTTTTTCAGGCGTTACTAGGCTGAGCAGTAGATTGAATGTTTTTCAGGTGTTACTATGTTGAGCAGTAGATTGAATGTTTTTCAGGCGTTACTATGTTGAGCAGTAGATTGAATGTTTTTCAGGCGTTACTATGTTGAGCAGTAGATTGAATGTTTTTCAGGCGTTACTATGTTGAGCAGTAGATTGAATGTTTTTCAGGCGTTACTATGTTGAGCAGTAGATTGAATGTTTTTCAGGCGTTACTAGGCTGAGCAGTAGATTGAATGTTTTTCAGGTGTTACTATGTTGAGCAGTAGATTGAATGTTTTTCAGGCGTTACTATGTTGAGCAGTAGATTGAATGTTTTTCAGGCGTTACTATGTTGAGCAGTAGAGTGAATGTTTTTCTCGCATTACAGTCAAACATGTTGGCACAACTACTTCTGCTTTAATTCCATTTACCAACACAAAGTACTTAATACATTCTGTGTAAGAACTCTATTGTTCCACAGATTCATCAAATGTTCCTATATTTCCAACCAATGCAGACATTTTTGGTTTATTATTTTTCTTTCTCACACTTTTCAGACGGTGCCTTACTCCCAGAACCTTTTTCTTCTTCTTCTTTTCACTCACAGTGACTTCACTTTCTCCTGCAGCTAAACTTTTTCCTGTCCCTAGAGGCTCTAGTTGCTGTGACATCAGAAGCTAGCTAGCATCACTAGACTGGCTAGCTCCACGTTTTCTTTGCGTCTGTCTACAGCAAAAAAACTAATTAAACTCAGACTTTCTACCGAAAACAATGAACACAAATGTGAGAACGTTTCTTCCTTGTAGCCTTCTGTTGTTCAAATCAAATCCAACTGTATTTACATTTACATTTTAGTCATTTAGCAGACGCCTTTATCCAGAGCGACTTACAGTAGAGTGCATACATATTATTACATTTTTACATACTGAGACAAGGATATCCCTACCGGCCAAGAGCAGACGCTCTTATCCAGAGCGACTTACAGTAGAGTGCATACATTTTATAACATATATTTTTTTTTTATACATACTGAGACAAGGATATCCCTACCGGCCAAACCCTCCCTACCGGCCTAACCCTCCCTAGCCCGGACGACGCTATGCCAATTGTGCGTCGCCCCACGGATCTCCCGGTTGCGGCCGGCTGCGACAGAGCCTGGACGGGAGTAGAAACTAACATGGGCATTGTTTACTGCGTTTCACAGGACAAAAAATGTCAAGCATTGCATTGTATGAAAAAAGGGGGGTGCTACAGATGCCCTAAAGGGACAAACTAGAATACCAATACACAACAGGCACGCATTAGCGACTTGTATGCAGCTTGCATGCGTGGAGGCCAGGAGATGCTAAACATTTTATGTTAATTCATGGTCATTTACAATGAGACCAGCAGTCTTTTGGAAGACAATAAACAACTGACAAAATTCCCGGACCGCCACAGCCCTAGTAGAAACGCAATGTTAAATTCAAATCTCCCATCATATCTAAGCCAATATGACACCAATGTCAATGAAAATGTCAAATCAAATCTTATTGGTCACATACACATGGTTAGCAGATCAAATCAAATCAAATGTATTTATATAGCCCTTCGTACATCAGCTGATATCTCAAAGTGCTGTACAGAAACCCAGCCTAAAATCCCAAACAGCAAGCAATTCAGGTGTAGAAGCACGGTGGCTAGGAAAAACTCCCTAGAAAGGCCAAAACCTAGGAAGAAACCTAGAGAGGAACCAGGCTATGAGGGGTGGCCAGTCCTCTTCTGGCTGTGCCGGGTGGAGATTATAACAGAACATGGCCAAGATGTTCAAATGTTCATAAATGACCAGCATGGTCAAATAATAATAATCACAGTAGTTGTCGAGGGTGCAGCAAGTCAGCACCTCAGGAGTAAATGTCAGTTGGCTTTTCATAGCCGATCATTAAGAGTATCTCTACACAGTATGGTAGCAACACAACATGCTTCTGATGGCTAGGTGGTTCTGGCTATAAGGTCTAAAAATGTAAAATAATAGCGGTTCCGTATCACATTGGGTGAGGCAGGTTACTGGAAGGTATAATTGAATTAAAATGGAAAAGAGATTGAAAATAAAATTGAAATATATACAAACAAAGATGAAAAATACAAAAGTACACGAGAGGACGAACAAAAAACGTCTGCACTGCTACTCCATCTTGGATCATAGATAACATACCATTGATAAGGTTTGTATCACAACTAAAGTGACGAAATAACTTATTATGTTTAATTGTGTTAAACGCTCTACAACAAAGCTTTCTTAGTGTCTAACAAGCTGTGTTGAGCGGTTAACAAAGAAATAGGTACTCCTATTAGACTTAATAGGTCCTCCTATATGCTTAATTTAGACTTATTAATGAAACTTTAGTTGTCCTACAAATGTTGTTAACCGCTCAACACAACATGGTAGCAACACAACATGACAACAACATGGTAGCAACACAACATGACAACAACATGGTAGCAACACAACATGACAACAACATGGTAGCAACACAACATGACAACAACATGGTAGCAACACAACATGACAACAACATGGTAGCAACACAACATGACAACAACATGGTAGCAACACAACATGACACCAACATGGTAGCAACACAACATGACAACAACATGGTAGCAACACAACATGACAACAACATGGTAGCAACACAACATGACAACAACATGGTAGCAACACAACATGACAACAACATGGTAGCAACACAACATGACAACAACATGGTAGCAACACAACATGACAACAACATGGTAGCATCACAACATGACAACAACATGGTAGCAACACAACATGACAACATGGTAGCAACACAACATGACAACAACATGGTAGCAACACAACATGACAACATGGTAGCAACACAACATGACAACAACATGGTAGCAACACAACATGACAACAACATGGTAGCAACACAACATGACAACAACATGGTAGCAACACAACATGACAACAACATGGTAGCAACACAACATGACAACAACATGGTAGCAACACAACATGACAACAACATGGTAGCAACACAACATGACAACAACATGGTAGCAACACAACATGACAACAACATGGTAGCAACACAACATGACAACAACATGGTAGCAACACAACATGACAACAACATGGTAGCAACACAACATGACAACATGGTAGCAACACAACATGACAACAACATGGTAGCAACACAACATGACAACAACATGGTAGCAACACAACATGACAACAACATGGTAGCAACACAACATGACAACAACATGGTAGCAACACAACATGACAACAACATGGTAGCAACACAACATGACAACATGGTAGCAACACAACATGACAACAACATGGTAGCAACACAACATGACAACAACATGGTAGCAGCACAACATGACAACAACATGGTAGCAACACAACATGACAACAACATGGTAGCAACACAACATGACAACAACATGGTAGCAACACAACATGACAACAACATGGTAGCAACACAACATGACAACAACATGGTAGCAGCACAACATGACAACAACATGGTAGCAACACAACATGACAACAACATGGTAGCAACACAACATGACAACAACATGGTAGCAACACAACATGACAACAACATGGTAGCAACACAACATGACAACATGGTAGCAACACAACATGACAACATGGTAGCAACACAACATGACAACAACATGGTAGCAACACAACATGACAACATGGTAGCAACACAACATGGCAACATGGTAGCAACACAACATGACAACAACATGGTAGCAACACAACATGACAACATGGTAGCAACACAACATAACAACAACATGGTAGCAACACAACATGACAACAACATGGTAGCAACACAACATGACAACAACATGGTAGCAACACAACATGACAACAACATGGTAGCAACACAACATGACAACAACATGGTAGCAACACAACATGACAACAACATGGTAGCAACACAACATGACAACAACATGGTAGCAACACAACATGACAACAACATGGTAGCAACACAACATGACAACAACATGGTAGCAACACAACATGACAACAACATGGTAGCAACACAACATGACAACAACATGGTAGCAACACAACATGACAACAACATGGTAGCAACACAACATGACAACAACATGGTAGAAACACAACATGACAACAACATGGTAGCAACACAACATTGCAGCAGTACAACATGGTAGCAGCACAACACAATGTTGGGCACAGTCAACAGCACAAAGGCCATGAAGGTAGAGACAACAATACATCACGCAAAGCAGCCACAACTGTCAGTAAGAGTGTCCATGATTGAGTCTTTGAATGAAAAGATTGAGATAAAACTGTCCAGTTTGAGTGTTTGTTGCAGCTCGTTCCAGTCACTAGCTGCAGCGAACTGAAAAGACGAGCGACCCAGGGATGTGTGTGCTTTGGGGACTTTTAACAACAGAACGGGTGTTGTATGTGGACGATGAGGGCTGCAGTAGATAACTCAGATAGGGGGGAGTGAGGCCTAAGAGGGTTTTATAAATAAGCAACAACCAGTGGCCAATGCAGGTGAAAGCTATGATCCCGTATTGATCTCACCTGTTAAATCCACGTCAATCAGTGTAGATGAAGGGGAGGAGACGGGTTAAAGAAGCATTTTTAATCCTTGAGACAATTGAGACATGGATTGTATGTGACAGTACTGTATTTTGCGGTATCCAATACTGTTACTGTAATTGAATGATGGTACCAATAACACTACTGTAGTCATTTTACTGTTATAAATAATCCTACTGTAATCTTTGGTACTGTTTTTTTACAGTATGGTACAGATAAATGCACTATTAAAAATGTCTTGTAATTTTACGGTACACTACTGGTTGCAGAGAAGTGCAATAAATATACAATAAGTGACTTTGTTTTTACAGCTAAATGAAAGGGATTTTTCTGTAAAAGGACAGAATGCTGTTGAGGTCTAATTAATTGTGACTACACCTCACTTAGGATTCCTAACCCTATTGGTTGGTAACAACCTGAATTTCCTGCTGCGCCACCAGGTTTGTGAGAATACACAATAAAAATAAAGTATATATGCCAACAACTTGAAGATGTTATTGCTGTAAAAGGACAGCATACTGCTGTATTCTGATTACAGTATACTCTTGTAAATTATATTGACTGTATTTTTACTGTAACTCAGTAGCCAGTAAGTTATCGTAATTTTACAGGATATGTAATTCAATAAAATTAGCACACTTGGGACTCTAGCTCCACTGGGATTTGAACACACAACTTCTTGGTTGCCAGCAACCTGAAATGTCCTGCCATGCAACCCTTATGTGTGGGAGTGACAGAGATTGGCAACAGATTTATTGGCAAGAATACATTTCTGCACTTTTCTAAATGTTGCCCAATATCAAGTCAATTATTGTGTGACTATCTGACAACACCAAATTAAACATTGCAGTGCTTAAGGACACTTGACATAAAGTGCGCAATAATGCTCTGGGGATTTGAACTTGCAACTTCTTGGGGGTAGGGGGTGAATCGGTATTTCTGCAGTGCCATCATGTACATACTGTACACTATGTATACAGCAGTATATGGACACCCCTTCAAATTAGTGGATTCGGCTATTTCAGCCACACCAGTTGCTGACAGGTGTATAAAATTGAGCACACAGCCATGCAATCTCCACAGACAAACATTGGCAGTAGTATGGCCTTACTGAAGAGGTCAGTGACTTTCAACGTGGCACCGTCATAGGATGCCACTTTTCCAACGTTTCCAGCTTGTCCAGCAACAGTTTGGGGAAGGCCCTTTCCTGTTTCACCCATGCCCAAATCGAGGTCCATACAGAAATGTTTTGTCGAGATGTGGAAGAACTTGACTGGCCTGCACAGAGCCCTGACCTCAACCCCATCAAACACCTTTGGGATGAATTGGAACGCCGACTGCGAGCCAGGCCTAATCGCCCATCATCAGTACCCGACCTCACTAATGCTCTTGTGGCTGAATGGAAGGAAGTCTGGGCAGCAATGTTCCAACATCCAGTGGAAAGCCAGAAGAGTGGAGGCTGTTTTAGCAGCAAAGGGGAGACCAACTCCATATTAATGTCCATGATTTTGGAATGAGATGTTCCACGAGCAGGTGTCCACATACTTTTGGTCATGTAGTGTACTTTTTACCAAGGAACATACACTGAGTGTACAAAACATTAGCAACACCTTCCTAATATTGAGTTGCACCCCACCACCCTTTTGAACAGCCTCAATTTGTCGGTGCATGGACTCTACAAGGTGTCTAAAGCGTTCCACAGGGATGCTGGCCCATGTTGACTCCAATGCTTCCGACAGTTGTGTCAAGATGGCTGGATGTCCTTTAGGTGGTGGACCATTCTTGATACACACAGGAAGCTGTTGAACATGAAAAACCCAGCAGCGTTGCGGTTCTTGACAGACTCAATCCGGTGGGCCTTCCACCAACTACCATACCCCGTTCAAAGACACTTCAATATTTTGTCACCCTCTGAATGGCTTCTTTTCTTACAGGTAACTGGCTTACAGTAAGTTACTTCCTGTTAGCAAAAAGTATACATTTTGTTACAGTGTAGCTAGCCGGATGTGTAGTGGGGCCGCGCGTCATAAACAGGTTTGTGTAAGGACTGGGTGTCGGAGTGCGAAGTCAAACGCAAGAAACAGAGGGTGCAATAACAAATGTTCCTTTTAATGAACACTGAGAAACTAAAGCCACCCTTCTAATACACTGGGTGCTCACATAAAACTACCCCAGACACGGGGGTAATGAAAGCAGTCCAGTAACCACGTAGACACGTAGTTCAAAACAAACACCACGCTTACCAACTAACAATCCCGCACAAAGAACCGGGCGGGCCGGCTGACTGATAAGCCCAACTAATTACCAACAAATGAAAACAGGTGTAACCAATAAACACATAGGGAGGGGGAGAAAATAATCAGTGGCAGCTAATAGGCCGGTGACGACGAGCGCCGAGCGCCACCCGAACGGGAAGGAGAGCCTGCCTCGGTCAGAGTCGTGACAGTTTGTTATTGTTTACATTCCAAAAAAGGTCTATAGGAACTTATAGCTGTATAGCCTTAGAGTAACTTATAGCATAAGGTTGAGTGATTTTTAAATGTATTTTTATTTTACCATTATTTTACCAGGGAAGTTGACTGAGAACACATTCTCATTTACAGCAGTAAGCAACGATTCCCGCTATCAATACCTCAGATTAAAATATAGTGACATGCCATCCATGATTCATTAGACTTTGGTTCCCTGCACAAAGGCCTTAAACTGAAGCATATTATCTTATAACTCATGTGAATCTCTAGAATCTGACATTATTGTTTTAAGGGTACTAGTTAGTGTGCATGATAATATTGCACTATGGTTGAAGGGTGCTAGTTAGTGTGCATGATAATATTGCACTATGGTTGAAGGGTACTAGTTAGTGTGCATGATAATATTGCACTATGGTTGAAGGGTACTAGTTAGTGTGCATGATAATATTGCACTATGGTTGAAGGGCACTAGTTAGTGTGCATGATAATATTGCACTATGGTTGAAGGGTGCTAGTTAGTGTGCATGATAATATTGCACTATGGTTGAAGGGTACTAGTTAGTGTGCAAGATAATATTGCACTATGGTTGAAGGGTACTAGTTAGTGTGCATGATAATATTGCACTATGGTTGAAGGGTGCTAGTTAATGTGCATGATAATATTGCACTATGGTTGAAGGGTACTAGTTAGTGTGCATGATAATATTGCACTATGGTTGAAGGGAGCTAGTTAATGTGAATGATAATATTGCACTATGGTTGAAGGGTACTAGTTAGTGTGCATGCTAATATTGCACTATGGTTGAAGGGTGCTAGTTAGTGTGCATGCTAATATTGCACTATGGTTGAAGGGTACTAGTTAGTGTGCATGCTAATATTGCACTATGGTTGAAGGGTGCTAGTTAATGTGAATGATAATATTGCACTATGGTTGAAGGGTGCTAGTTAATGTGCATGATCATATTGCACTATGGTTGAAGGGTGCTAGTTAATGTGCATGATAATATTGCACTATGGTTGAAGGGTACTAGTTAGTGTGCATGGTAATATTGCACTATGGTTGAAGGGTACTAGTTAATGTACATGATAATATTGCACTATGGTTGAAGGGTGCTAGTTAATGTGCATGATAATATTGCATTATGGTTGAAGGGTGCTAGTTTGCTAGTTAATGTGCATGATAATATTGCACTATGGTTGAAGGGTACTAGTTAGTGTGCAGGATAATATTGCACTATGGTTGAAGGGTGCTAGTTAATGTGCATGATAATATTGCACTATGGTTGAAGGGTACTAGTTAATGTGCATGATAATATTGCACTATGGTTGAAGGGTGCTAGTTAATGTGCATGATAATATTGCACTATGGTTGAAGGGTACTAGTTAGTGTGCATGATAATATTGCACTATGGTTGAAGGGTGCTAGTTAATGTGCATGATAATATTGCTTATGGTTGAAGGGTACTAGTTAGTGTGCATGCTAATATTGCACTATGGTTGAAGGGTGCTAGTTAATGTGCATGATAATATTGCATTATGGTTGAAGGGTGCTAGTTTGCTAGTTAGTGTGCATGATAGTATTGCACTATGGTTGAAGGGTACTAGTTAGTGTGCATGATAATATTGCACTATGGTTGAAGGGTGCTAGTTAATGTGCATGATAATATTGCACTATGGTTGAAGGGTACTAGTTAATGTGCATGATAATATTGCACTATGGTTGAAGGGTGCTAGTTAATGTGCATGATAATATTGCACTATGGTTGAAGGGTACTAGTTAATGTGCATGATAATATTGCACTATGGTTGAAGGGTGCTAGTTAGTGTGCATGATAATATTGCACTATGGTTGAAGGGTACTAGTTAGTGTGCATGATAATATTGCACTATGGTTGAAGGGTGCTAGTTAATGTGCATGATAATATTGCACTATGGTTGAAGGGTGCTAGTTAATGTGCATGATAATATTGCACTATGGTTGAAGGGTACTAGTTAGTGTGCATGATAATATTGCACTATGGTTGAAGGGTGCTAGTTAATGTGCATGATAATATTGCACTATGGTTGAAGGGTACTAGTTAATGTGCATGATAATATTGCACTATGGTTGAAGGGTGCTAGTTAGTGTGCATGATAATATTGCACTATGGTTGAAGGATGCTAGTTAATGTGAATGATAATATTGCACTATGGTTGAAGGGTACTAGTTAATGTGCATGATAATATTGCACTATGGTTGAAGGGTGCTAGTTAGTGTGCATGATAATATTGCACTATGGTTGAAGGGTGCTAGTTTGCACTATGGTTGAAGGATAGAAGTTAGTATACAGTGCATTTCCCCCCCTATATTTAACTAAGCAAGTCAGTTCTTATTGAAGATGACATATGACCTTAGGGTTCCAGTCACTAACATTACTACTGACCTGATAGACACAGTCACTAACATTATTACTGACCTGATAGACACAGTCACTAACATTACTACTGACCTGATAGACACAGTCACTAACATTACTACTGACCTGATGGACACAGTCACTAACATTATTACTGACCTGATAGACACAGTCACTAACATTATTACTGACCTGATAGACACAGTCACTAACATTACTACTGACCTGATAGACACAGTCACTAACATTACTACTGACCTGATAGACACAGTCACTAACATTATTACTGACCTGATAGACACAGTCACTAACATTACTACTGACCTGATGGACACAGTCACTAACATTATTACTGACCTGATGGACACAGTCACTAACATTACTACTGAGTTAATAGACACAGTCACTAACATTACTACTGAGTTAATAGACACAGTCACTAACATTATTACTGAGTTAATAGACACAGTCACTAACATTACTACTGAGTTAATAGACACAGTCACTAACATTACTACTGAGTTAATAGACACAGTCACTAACATTATTACTGACCTGATAGACACAGTCACTAACATTATTACTGAGTTAATAGACACAGTCACTAACATTATTACTGAGTTAATAGACACAGTCACTAACATTACTACTGAGTTAATAGACACAGTCACTAACATTATTACTGACCTGATAGACACAGTCACTAACATTATTACTGAGTTAATAGACACAGTCACTAACATTATTACTGAGTTAATAGACACAGTCACTAACATTATTACTGAGTTAATAGACACAGTCACTAACATTACTTCTGACCTGATGGACACAGTCACTAACATTATTACTGAGTTAATAGACACAGTCACTAACATTACTACTGAGTTAATAGACACAGTCACTAACATTATTACTGAGTTAATAGACACAGTCACTAACATTACTACTGAGTTAATAGACACAGTCACTAACATTATTACTGAGTTAATAGACACAGTCACTAACATTATTACTGAGTTAATAGACACAGTCACTAACATTATTACTGAGTTAATAGACAGTCACTAACATTATTACTGAGTTAATAGACACAGTCACTAACATTATTACTGAGTTAATAGACAGTCACTAACATTATTACTGAGTTAATAGACACAGTCACTAACATTACTACTGAGTTAATAGACACAGTCACTAACATTATTACTGAGTTAATAGACACAGTCACTAACATTATTACTGAGTTAATAGACACAGTCACTAACATTATTACTGAGTTAATAGACACAGTCACTAACATTATTACTGACCTGATGGACACAGTCACTAACATTATTACTGACCTGATAGACACAGTCACTAACATTATTACTGAGTTAATAGACAGTCACTAACATTATTACTGAGTTAATAGACACAGTCACTAACATTACTACTGAGTTAATAGACACAGTCACTAACATTACTACTGAGTTAATAGACACAGTCACTAACATTATTACTGAGTTAATAGACACAGTCACTAACATTACTACTGAGTTAATAGACACAGTCACTAACATTATTACTGAGTTAATAGACAGTCACTAACATTATTACTGAGTTGATAGACACAGTCACTAACATTATTACTGAGTTAATAGACAGTCACTAACATTATTACTGAGTTAATAGACACAGTCACTAACATTATTACTGAGTTAATAGACACAGTCACTAACATTACTACTGAGTTAATAGACACAGTCACTAACATTATTACTGAGTTAATAGACACAGTCACTAACATTATTACTGAGTTAATAGACAGTCACTAACATTATTACTGAGTTAATAGACACAGTCACTAACATTACTACTGAGTTAATAGACACAGTCACTAACATTATTACTGAGTTAATAGACACAGTCACTAACATTATTACTGAGTTAATAGACACAGTCACTAACATTATTACTGAGTTAATAGACACAGTCACTAACATTATTACTGACCTGATGGACACAGTCACTAACATTATTACTGACCTGATAGACACAGTCACTAACATTATTACTGAGTTAATAGACACAGTCACTAACATTATTACTGAGTTAATAGACAGTCACTAACATTATTACTGAGTTAATAGACACAGTCACTAACATTACTACTGAGTTAATAGACACAGTCACTAACATTACTACTGAGTTAATAGACACAGTCACTAACATTATTACTGAGTTAATAGACACAGTCACTAACATTACTACTGAGTTAATAGACACAGTCACTAACATTATTACTGAGTTAATAGACAGTCACTAACATTATTACTGAGTTGATAGACAGTCACTAACATTATTACTGAGTTAATAGACACAGTCACTAACATTATTACTGAGTTAATAGACACAGTCACTAACATTACTACTGAGTTAATAGACACAGTCACTAACATTATTACTGAGTTAATAGACAGTCACTAACATTATTACTGAGTTAATAGACACAGTCACTAACATTATTACTGAGTTAATAGACACAGTCACTAACATTACTACTGAGTTAATAGACACAGTCACTAACATTATTACTGAGTTAATAGACACAGTCACTAACATTATTACTGAGTTAATAGACAGTCACTAACATTATTACTGAGTTAATAGACACAGTCACTAACATTACTACTGAGTTAATAGACACAGTCACTAACATTATTACTGAGTTAATAGACACAGTCACTAACATTATTACTGAGTTAATAGACAGTCACTAACATTATTACTGAGTTAATAGACACAGTCACTAACATTATTACTGAGTTAATAGACACAGTCACTAACATTATTACTGAGTTAATAGACACAGTCACTAACATTATTACTGAGTTAATAGACACAGTCACTAACATTACTACTGAGTTAATAGACACAGTCACTAACATTATTACTGAGTTAATAGACACAGTCACTAACATTATTACTGAGTTAATAGACAGTCACTAACATTATTACTGAGTTAATAGACACAGTCACTAACATTACTACTGAGTTAATAGACACAGTCACTAACATTATTACTGAGTTAATAGACACAGTCACTAACATTATTACTGAGTTAATAGACAGTCACTAACATTATTACTGAGTTAATAGACACAGTCACTAACATTATTACTGAGTTAATAGACACAGTCACTAACATTATTACTGAGTTAATAGACAGTCACTAACATTATTACTGAGTTAATAGACACAGTCACTAACATTATTACTGAGTTAATAGACAGTCACTAACATTATTACTGAGTTAATAGACACAGTCACTAACATTATTACTGAGTTAATAGACAGTCACTAACATTATTAATGAGTTAATAGACACAGTCACTAACATTATTACTGAGTTAATAGACAGTCACTAACATTATTACTGAGTTAATAGACACAGTCACTAACATTATTACTGAGTTAATAGACAGTCACTAACATTATTACTGAGTTAATAGACACAGTCACTAACATTATTACTGAGTTAATAGACAGTCACTAACATTATTACTGAGTTAATAGACACAGTCACTAACATTATTACTGAGTTAATAGACACAGTCACTAACATTATTACTGAGTTAATAGACAGTCACTAACATTATTACTGAGTTAATAGACACAGTCACTAACATTACTACTGAGTTAATAGACACAGTCACTAACATTAATACTGAGTTAATAGACACAGTCACTAACATTATTACTGAGTTAATAGACACAGTCACTAACATTATTACTGAGTTAATAGACAGTCACTAACATTATTACTGAGTTAATAGACACAGTCACTAACATTACTACTGAGTTAATAGACACAGTCACTAACATTACTACTGAGTTAATGGACACAGTCACTAACATTACTACTGACCTGATGGACACAGTCACTAACATTATTACTGAGTTAATAGACACAGTCACTAACATTACTACTGAGTTAATAGACACAGTCACTAACATTACTACTGAGTTAATAGACACAGTCACTAACATTATTACTGAGTTAATAGACAGTCACACTGTACACGCTCTACTTCAACAATGTTGCAACATTCCCTGATAGACCAGAAGGGAACAAGAGAGGATGAGTCTCAAGAACGTACACTGAGTTTACCAAACATTAAGAACACCTTCCTAATATTGAGTTGCACCCCTCCCTTTTGCCCTCAGAGCAGCTTCAATTTGTTGGGGCCTGGATTCTACAAGGTGTCTAAAGCGTTCCACAGGGATGCTGGCCCATGTTGACTCCAATGCTTCCCACAGTTGTGTAAAGATGGCTGGATGTCCTTTAGTTGGTGGACCATTCTTGATACACACAGGAAACTTTTGAGCGTGAAAACCCAGCAGTGTTGCAGCTCTTAACAAGGGTGCCTGGTACCTACTACCATACACCGTTCTAAGGCAATTCAATATTTTGTGTTGCCCATTCACCCTCAATGGCACATATACACAAGCCATGTCTCAATTGTCTCAAGGCTTAAAAATCCTTATTTAACCTGTCTCCTCCCCTTCATCTACACTGATTGAAGTGGATTTAACAAGTGACATCAGTAAGGAATCATAGCTTTAACCTGGATTTATCTGGTCTTTCTGTGTCATGGAAAGAGCAGGTGTTCCTAATGTTGAGTATACTCAGTGTATTTTGCAATGATCTCATCTACATCATTGAACAATATTATTATTAGATAAGGTTCCAAGTCATTTCTCTGTTTCAATATTTCTAATTACCTGATTCCCTCTCAATAAAATGTTGAACTATACTTTGTTGTTTTCTCCGTGTTTCTCCATTTAGCAGTGCTCTCTTCCTACCTCCATTGCCACCTATGGAACATCTACAGGCATAACAGGCTGAATTCCCCAAAACTACAGCTCAACTTGACATCCACAAATCCTCCTTCTGTCAACTCTTGTTCATGTGATATATTATAATGAACATTGATGTAAACTAAAGTGGTATGAAAATATGTTGTAAGGTTTGAAACGAGTCTGGATCTGTAATATATATATATAGAAGCATTTATAGAAGCATGCATCAAAGAACACAAACAGAACAAACGCATCGGTCCTGGAACATGAATCAGGCTGAAACATCGTTTATGACAATGATAGTGCTTTACTCAATGACTTTCATTAACTTCAAACTGACAGCGTATCACCTCTCTACTGCTGTCTAGCTGACAGTCTACCTGACAGTCTACCTGACAGTCTACCTGACAGTCTAACTGACAGTCTACCTGACAGTCTAACTGACAGTCTACCTGACAGTCTACCTGACAGTCTACCTGACAGTCTACCTGACAGTCTACCTGCCAGTCTACCTGACAGTCTAACTGACAGTTTACCTGACAGTCTAGCTGACAGTCTACCTGACAGTCTACCTGACAGTCTACCTGACAGTCTAACTGACAGTTTACCTGACAGTCTAGCTGACAGTCTACCTGACAGTCTACCTGACAGTCTAGCTGATAGTCTATCTGACAGTCTACCTGACAGTCTAACTGACAGTCTACCTGACAGTCTACCTGACAGTCTAGTGGACAGTCTAGCTGACAGTCTACCTGACAGTCTAACTGACAGTTTACCTGACAGCGTATCACCTCTCTACTGCTGTCTACCTGACAGTCTACCTGACAGTCTACCTGACAGTCTAACTGACAGTCTACCTGACAGTCTACCTGACAGTCTAACTGACAGTCTAGCTGACAGTTTACCTGACAGCGTATCAGCTATCTACTGCTTCCTAACTCAATGCATAAACAATGGCACTGTTCCCAGGGAGAAAGGGCAGTTCAAACGTCAGTTTACAGTGTGTACAATAAAAAATAATTTAGATCCCAGTACTAACTGCTGAAATAACTAGAATTCCAGAACAACGACAGGCCACTTTGCTGAGAATAAACCAATTAATTTTCATTTGTAGAAATAGCAGATGACATTGACTTTAAATACATCCAGTTGAAATGTTGGAGCATGATGGAGTTGATCTCATGAAAGATAGATGAGTAAACCGACAGATCAAATCTAGGTCGTTCACACTGAGCATCAGCTGACCTCATTTACTGGTAAAATACCACAACATTAGGACAACATTAGATCAGTATTATACTGGTCAATACCACAACATTAGGACAATATTAGATTAGTATTATACTGGTCAATACCACAACATTAGGACAACATTACATCAATATTATACTGGTCAATACCACAACATTAGGACAATATTAGATTAATATTATACTGGTCAATACCACAACATTAGGACAATATTAGATTAGTATTATACTGGTCAATACCACAACATTAGGACAATATTAGATCAGTATTATACTGGTCAATACCACAACATTAGGACAATATTAGATTAGTATTATACTGGTCAATACCACAACATTAGTACAATATTAGATTAGTATTATACTGGTCAATACCACAACATTAGGACAATATTAGATTAATATTATACTGGTCAATACAACATTAGGACAATATTAGATTAATATTATACTGGTCAATACAACATTAGGACAATATTAGATTAGTATTATACTGGTCAATACCACAACATTAGGACAATATTAGATTAGTATTATACTGGTCAATACAACATTAGGACAATATTAGATTAATATTATACTGGTCAATACCACAACATTAGGACAATATTAGATTAGTATTATACTGGTCAATACAACATTAGGACAATATTAGATTAATATTATACTGGTCAATACAACATTAGGACAACATGGTATTCATTCACTGATATGGATTAATATTCCATTGGTTGTGATTGAGTACATTTCTGTTTTCAGATTATCATGGGAAAACAACTATTTTGGAGGTAAACTCCATACAATATAGTGTAGAGGACAGTTCCATACAATACAATGTAGAGGACAGTTCCATACAATATAATGTAGAGGACAGTTCCATACAATATAGTGTAGAGGACAGTTCCATACAATGCATCATGAAGAGGACAACACCATACAATAGTTTACAATTGGCTCATTCATCCCCCTCCTCTCCCCTGTAACTATTCCCCAGGTCGTTGCTGCAAATGAGAACGTGTTCTCAGTCAACTTACCTGGTAAAATAACGGTAAAATAAAAAAAATATAAAAAAATTGTGTAGAGGACAGTTCTATACAATAGAGTATTGAGGACAGTTCCATACAATATAATGTAGAGGACAGTTCCATACAATATAATGTAGAGGACAGTTCCATACAATATAATGTAGAGGACAGTTCCATACAATATAATGTAGAGGACAGTTCCATACAATGCATCATGAAGAGGACAACACCATACAATATTGTCAAGCCCTGATCTGTTGCACCTGTCTTTGTGATTGTCTCCACCCACCTCCAGGTGTCACCCGTTTTCCCCATTAGTCCCTGGGTATTTATTTCGCTGTTCCCTGTTTGTCTGTTGCCAGTTCGTCTTGTCATGTCAACCCAACAAGCGTGGTTTACCATGCTCCTGCCTTTTCTTATTTCTCTTTTGCTAGTCCTCCCGGTTTTGACCCTTGCCTGCCTTGACTGTGAACCCGCCTGCCTTACCATACTGCCTGCCACTCCGTACCTCCTGGACTCTGACCATGTTATGATCTTTTGCCTGTCCATGACCATTCTCTTGCCTGTCCATGACCATTCTCTTGCCTGTCCATGACCATTCTCTTGCCTGTCCATGACCATTCTCTTGCCTGTCCATGACCATTCTCTTGCCTGTCCATGACCATTCTCTTGCCTGTCCATGACCATTCTCTTGCCTGTCCATGACCATTCTCTTGCCTGTCCATGACCATTCTCTTGCCTGTCCATGACCATTCTCTTGCCTGTCCATGACCATTCTCTTGCCTGTCCATGACCATTCTCTTGCCTGTCCATGACCATTCTCTTGCCTGTCCATGACCATTCTCTTGCCTGTCCATGACCATTCTCTTGCCTGTCCATGACCATTCTCTTGCCTGTCCATGACCATTCTCTTGCCTGCCACTTGGATTATAATAAAATTCAGAGACTCGAACCATCTGCCTCCCGTGTCTGCATCTGGGTCACGCCATGTGCCCTTATACAATATAATGTAGAGGACAGTAGCTTACTATATATTGTAGAGGACAGTTCCATACTATATAATGTAGAGGACAGTTCCATACTATATAATGTAGAGGACAGTTCCATACTATATAATGTAGAGGACAGTTCCATACTATATAATGTAGAGGACAGTTCCATACTATATATTGTAGAGGACAGTTCCATACTATATATAATGTAGAAGACACTTCCATACAATATAATGTAGAGGACACTTCCATACAATATAATGTAGAGGACAGTTCCATACAATATAATGCAGAGGACAGTTCCATACAATATATTGTAGAGGACAGTTCCATACAATATAATGTAGAGGACAGTTCCATACAATATAGTGTAGAGGACAGTTCCATACAATATAATGTAGAGGACAGTTCCATACAATATATTGTAGAGGACAGTTCCATACAATATAATGTAGAGGACACTTCCATACAATATAATGTAGAGGACAGTTCCATACAATATAATGTAGAGGACAGTTCCATACAATATAATGTAGAGGACAGTTCCATACAATATAGTGTAGAGAGGACAGTTCCATACAATATAATGTAGATGACAGTTCCATACATTATATTGTAGAGGACAGTTCCATACTATATAATGTAGAGGACAGTTCCATACTATATAATGTAGATGACAGTTCCATACTATATAATGTAGAGGACAGTTCCATACTATATAATGTAGAGGACAGTTCCATACTATATAATGTAGAGGACAGTTCCATACTATATAATGTAGAGGACAGTTCCATACTATATAATGTAGATGACAGTTCCATACTATATAATGTAGATGACAGTTCCATACTATATAATGTAGAGGACAGTTCCATACTATATAATGTAGAGGACAGTTCCATACTATATAATGTAGAGGACAGTTCCATACTATATAATGTAGATGACAGTTCCATACTATATAATGTAGAGGACAGTTCCATACTATATAATGTAGATGACAGTTCCATACTATATAATGTAGATGACAGTTCCATACTATATAATGTAGAGGACAGTTCCATACTATATAATGTAGAGGACAGTTCCATACTATATAATGTAGAGGACAGTTCCATACTATATAATGTAGAGGACAGTTCCATACAATATTATAGGCTACCTTGGAAATGATCTATGCCTTCGTACAATAACATAGACGTTAGTCTTTGGGGCTGTTAGTTCAAGAATAAATGGCTGTTATTGATGTTAAACTTTTCTCTCCATTTCTTATGTCTAAAACAAGAATTGCAGAGGTCGAGGAGGGTACTAAAGGCTATTAACTGGTTGGCAAAAACAATCACTGCAATAAATATTTGCATTGAAATAAGTCACACAGTTTGTTAATCATGTAAAGATTAATGCTCAACCATTCACAAATGTTTTCCCAAACATTCTTTGGGATTCGGATTTCTACTTTACGCATGAAAATGACATTTATTCTACAAAATGCTATTTACTTTGAAATAGTTACAAGACAAAGATGTTCACTTTGTTGAGAAAGATCTATAATATTAATAACATTTAAGTCACTTACTTCTTTTTGCCACCGTTCATTTTCATAAGAGTTCAGTAATGATGGGTTTCAGCTGTAGAATGTCCGAGACAAATGGAGGTCGGCACCGCGAGTGCTGATGTTTTATCTGTCGGGACAAAATGACAAGGTCTTTTCTGCTGTTTCTCATCCACTGTTCCCTCCAGACAGAACCCCTTTGACAACATCCTATTTGATTGTCAATACACAATTAACTGGCAAAGTTCACCCAAACACACCTCACTCAAAACAAAGTACAGTAGCAAACGGACGGAGTTGGAAGCGAACACGGGTCTTTCGAGTGAAAGGTACATGGCCATGCTACCCATTTCGCCTATAGGGTAAACCCACTTGGTGTGAATTGTAACATAGCTCATATAGCAAGTATCACTACAATATGCACGTGGCAGCCCGAGTCGTGGCAACAGTCGGTATAGGATTACATACCTTCACTTTTGAGGGACTATCCTTAGTCTTCGGCAGCACGCGACAACTAGATAGATGACTTTGTGACACTGTAGTCATGCAGATCGCTGCCTCCTTTCTATTTCATATCTAACTATCCCTCTGACAACGTCACGCCTTCAATGGGAGGTCAAAGTGTTGAGGTTTCGCCAGATGCAGAGAAATGTTTACCTTAGGCCCAAAGTTTGCGTCTTCACTGAGATCCAGTCAACTGTATTCTGAATATTAACATGTAGCTAATGTCTTGCTGGCAATGACGGTGGTTTATGAAGGGCAGTTTCAGTGATGTAAAGTATGTTCATTTGTTTAGAAAGATACATTATAAAAAATAAAGAGATGTTATTAGGTGTGCAGGGACATCTTCTGGACTGGCAGACTATTACAAGACCTTCCTCACAATACTCCTCACATTGACAATTTGCGTGCGGTCAGCCGGCAGAACCGTACCTTGTGACAATTGTTTGGTTTTGTTTGTTAGTAAAAATAAAAAAAGAGACTGATCACCACTTTAGATATTTATTAACGAAAAGCATAGACATATTAATTTGCAATGTTTGGGTATTTGTTTTCTAAATACTTGCATATTTCTTTGTTTCTGTTACATACAATATAATATAGAGGACAGTTCCATACATTATATTGTAGAGGACAGTTCCATACAATATAATGTAGAGGACAGTTCCATACAATATAATGTAGAGGACAGTTCCATACAATATTATGTAGAGGACAGTTCCATACAATATTATGTAGAGGACAGTTCCATACAATATAATGTGGAGGACAGTTCCATACAATATAATGTAGAGGACAGCTCCATACAATATAATGTAGAGGACAGTTCCATACAATATAATGTAGAGGACAGTTCCATACAATATAATGCAGAGGACAGTTCCATACAATATAATGTAGATGACAGTGCCATACAATATTATGTAGAGGACAGTTCCATACAATATTATAGGCTACCTTGGAAATGATCTATGCCTTTGTACAATAACATAGACGTTAGTCTTTGGGGCTGTTAGTTCAAGAATAAATGGCTGTTATTGATGTTAAACTTTTCTCTCCATTTCTTATGTCTAAAACAAGAATTGCAGAGGTCGAGGAGGGTACTAAAGGCTATTAACTGGTTGGCAAAAACAATCACTGCAATAAATATTTGCATTGAAAGAAGTCACACAGTTTGTTAATCATGTAAAGATTAATGCCCAACCATTCACAAATGTTTTCCCAAACATTCTTTGGGATTCGGATTTCTACTTTACGCATGAAAATTATATTTATTCTACAAAATGCTAGGACATTGGTCGCCAGGATTAGCGTTTGTATCTAGTCTCTTAATAATTGCATAACGATTGCATAACGATGCAAGTTAGAAATGTTAATTATAGTCGTACTGAGTCGGTGATGCAATGATTCGTTATCTTTCTAGATCCTCCAGAGACGCTCAGGGCCTGTTGCATTTATTTTTTACAGGAAACCATGGAACCACCACTGCGATATAGGCCTACACTCAGGAAAAAAGGTGCTATCTAGAACCTACAAGGATTCTTCCGGTCTGTGTCTACTGTAGCATTTGGTTGTCAAAGTTGGTCGCCTAATGGGTCCAGTATGTCAGCTATCTGGTCCAACACTTCCTGAGGGATTGGAACCTCAACCTGTGTCATAGTAGATTAAAAGGGTTCTTTAAAGGGTTCTCCTATGTGGGGACTGCCTAATAACCTTTTGGAACCGCTTTTTCTAAGAGTGTACTCAACAAGTTCAACTTGTTCAGTTTACACCTCTTCGTTCTCTACTCCAACATCTGCCTGGTATTAAAAATAACACGCACTATTGCACCACCACCTTTGAACGTTTCGTCAACCTCTGCTCAGACTTAAATAGCAGTGACCCAAGAACCTCCTCCAGGGGTGACCGTAGCAACCTCCGCCAGGGGTGACCGTAGCAACCTCCTCCAGGGGTGACCGTAGCAACCTCCTCCAGGGGTGACTGTAGCAACCTCCTCCAGGGGTGACCGTAGCAACCTCCTCCAGGGGTGACCGTAGCAACCTCCGCCAGGGGTGACCGTAGCAACCTCCGCCAGGGGTGACCGTAGCAACCTCCTCCAGGGGTGACCGTAGCAACCTCCTCCAGGGGTGACCGTAGCAGTCTCCTCCAGGGGTGACCGTAGCAACCTCCGCCAGGGGTGACCGTAGCAACCTCCTCCAGGGGTGACCGTAGCAACCTCCTCCAGGGGTGACCGTAGCAACCTCCTCCAGGGGTGACCGTAGCAACCTCCTCCAGGGGTGACCGTAGCCATCTCCTCCAGGGGTGACCGTAGCAACCTCCTCCAGGGGTGACCGTAGCAACCTCCTCCAGGGGTGACCGTAGCAACCTCCTCCAGGGGTGACCGTAGCAACCTCCTCCAGGGGTGACCGTAGCAACCTCCTCCAGGGGTGACCGTAGCAACCTCCTCCAGGGGTGACCGTAGCAACCTCCTCCAGGGGTGACCGTAGCAACCTCCTCCAGGGGTGACCGTAGCAACCTCCTCCAGGGGTGACCGTAGCAACCTCCGCCAGGGGTGACCGTAGCAACCTCTTCCAGGGGTGACCGTAGCAACCTCCGCCAGGGGTGACCGTAGCAACCTCCTCCAGGGGTGACCGTAGCAACCTCCGCCAGGGGTGACCGTAGCAACCTCCTCCAGGGGTGACCGTAGCAACCTCCTCCAGGGGTGACCGTAGCAACCTCCTCCAGGGGTGACCGTAGCAACCTCCTCCAGGGGTGACCGTAGCAACCTCCGCCAGGGGTGACCGTAGCAACCTCCTCCAGGGGTGACCGTAGCAACCTCCTCCAGGGGTGACCGTAGCAACCTCCTCCAGGGGTGACCGTAGCAACCTCCTCCAGGGGTGACCGTAGCAACCTCCTCCAGGGGTGACCGTAGCAACCTCCTCCAGGGGTGACCGTAGCAACCTCCTCCAGGGGTGACCGTAGCAACCTCCGCCAGGGGTGACCGTAGCAACTTCCTCCAGGGGTGACCGTAGCAACCTCCTCCAGGGGTGACCGTAGCAACCTCCGCCAGGGGTGACCGTAGCAACCTCCTCCAGGGGTGACCGTAGCAACCTCCTCCAGGGGTGACCGTAGCAACCTCCTCCAGGGGTGACCGTAGCAACCTCCTCCAGGGGTGACCGTAGCAACCTCCTCCAGGGGTGACCGTAGCAACCTCCTCCAGGGGTGACCGTAGCAACCTCCGCCAGGGGTGACCGTAGCAACCTCCTCCAGGGGTGACCGTAGCAACCTCCTCCAGGGGTGACCGTAGCAACCTCCTCCAGGGGTGACCGTAGCAACCTCCTCCAGGGGTGACCGTAGCAACCTCCTCCAGGGGTGACCGTAGCAACCTCCTCCAGGGGTGACCGTAGCAACCTCCGCCAGGGGTGACCGTAGCAACCTCCTCCAGGGGTGACCGTAGCAACCTCCTCCAGGGGTGACCGTAGCAACCTCCTCCAGGGGTGACCGTAGCAACCTCCTCCAGGGGTGACCGTAGCAACCTCCTCCAGGGGTGACCGTAGCAACCTCCTCCAGGGGTGACCGTAGCAACCTCCGCCAGGAGTGACCGTAGCAACCTCCTCCAGGAGTGACCGTAGCAACCTCCTCCAGGGGTGACCGTAGCAACCTCCTCCAGGGGTGACCGTAGCAACCTCCTCCAGGGGTGACCGTAGCAACCTCCTCCAGGGGTGACCGTAACATCCTCTAACAGTCCACCACTTTCTACCAAACTGCCTTCTCAGACAAAGCAATAAAGACAGTGAATGGCCTTACCTGAACATGGATCAAATCAAATCAGACATGGGCACACTGATTTTGATCTAATAAGCAACAGTGACTTTTTTAATGCAACAGAATACACACTAAAAACACATTACATTTCAATAGGTGCAATAACTTAGCTTTGATTACTTTGATTAGATCATGTGTTTGTGTCTTTTACAAGTCAAATTGTATCAGGTTTCAAATTCTGCTTAGAATTGTTTATGTAATTGTTTTCATAGGCTGTGTTTATGAGACTTAGTTTATGTTGTATACGGCCACATTGTCCCTTTTAAGAAAAAACGAATAAATAACCTAAAATAAAATGAACTGTGTAGCTTCTTATAGTATTTTTTCAACAGGTTATTGCCCATCATTACAGTAGTTAGGCACATCTAGGATATTTGAATACCATTTACACCACTCCCGCAATAACCACGGTGCTTTCTGTGTGAAATTTCAAAACGATTAGGCTACATGCACATAATAATGTGATTTGGATAGTCCCGTTAATATAGTAGTTAGACAGTAATCCTGTTTAGGCTACATGGTAATGAAATCAGGCTACAGATAGGACTTAGATAAATGCAGAAAACCGCCAATCATAATTAACGTTATGGTCTTTTTTCGCTATAATAAAAAATGTCGTTATTGCTGGCTCCGGCATGTTTCAACGGCAGGCGTCCTTGTGATTGGTGAAGTGGCGGGGGTTGGGCATCACATGTTTTTTTTTAAAAGCCATGCTATTGTTTTGTGTCTTTTCAATACGTGATGTTGAGATACACAATACAATATAATAATAAATAAATATATAAAATATATATAATAAATAAATACAATGAGATACATTGCCACAATACAATAAGAAGTGCATTTCTATTTTCGGTGGCGGCGAGAATCCATCACCCTTTTCTGGATGACTTATCGTCTATGGCACAGGTTGAGTTTCCAATCCCTCAGGAAGTGTTGGACCAGATAGCTGACATACTGGACCCATTAAGCGACCAACTTTGACAACCAAATGCTACAGTAGACACAGACCACGTCTTCCAAAAAATTGTGTTTAGATTTTCAGAGCATGTCACCCTTAGAAATGGTCTAGACATTTTTGAAAAGTTGGAAAGAGCCCTTCAGCTTCTTGACAACACTGGACTTCCAGTGAATGGGTTCCGATGTGTCACCATTCAGACTGGACAACGAGGTCGTCCAGCCTTGATGGTTCCAAAACAACAGCTGGAATACTTGCTAGAATTGCACTTCATTCTTCGCGAAAGGCTGTTTTCAGTTAGTGTGAGAACCATCCGGAGACAAATGTCTGAGTATGGTTTATCTGTCCGCCAAACATACAGCGACATCACTGACGAGGACTTGAGAAGAGAGGTGTCCGACTTTCTTGCCAACAGCCCCAACACCGTCTATGAGAACACTGTCGGATTTCTCATATCCTAAGGGCTAAGGTAGGCATCCTCAATAGTAGGCCTATTGTGTATAGGGATATAACTTGGTCCTAATGTTTTTAAGTGACATCAGTATATATTTTTTAAGCCATACAGTGCTATAACTCAATAGAGTCACATAGGGCATGTTTTGCACGAGCTAAATTCCAAATTCGGGCATATTTTTTGTAGTAGGCCTACTGCATCTCAAACTGAATGCCTCCTTACAAAGGTATAGGCTAGTCCACGCTTCTGCTGGAGTTTAGCCCGACAGTCTATATGTGATAGGTTATATGCCTGCAGTTGGTGTCTATATTTCAGGTCATTGTCTAACATAAGACAATGTCTTCCAGTTATTTTTCCACCTAAACTTCAAAGGTGCGCAAACGGTTAGTGCTATTTGGAACACTTGCAACGTCCGCCCCTCTCCTGATGGCACTGCATGTTTGTGGAGAACCTGGTGCTCAATCACTTGTAGACGACCTGATTCTGGGTCAGGGTTTCGTGCGTAGCAGAGCAGCTCACTCGCTGCGATCTATTGAAAGTCAGCTCTCAATCCAAGCTTTTGTCGGGACGGAAGGCGTCTTCCTCCACCTCCCCCTTTTAATAAATGGGTTACCAGGTGCATAGAGAAGGGCCAGGAGCCAGAGTCCGGAGGCCCAGACAGAGAGAAAGCAGACTAAAGAAGGTGGGGACCCGGGTGTAAAGTACCACCAGCACCTGGTAATCCATGTGTGTGGACTTAGTCTCTGAGCGGAAAGCTGCATGGTTACCGGGTGCACTTCAGCCGTTTTGGGTGACCAGGTGCACGAAGGCCGTTTTGGGTCACCAGGTGCACACGGTTCGTAACAGCGGGGCTATAGACTTTAGTGTCCGAGGAAGGGTGCTTAAGTGTGGGTGCCCTGGTTCGCCTGGTGTGCGAGGTTGTGGAGGTGGGGGGTGTCCCCGGCTGGAAATCATGCCCAGAGAGAGGTGTGTTGACCCGGGCAGGGATGGAGGCCAAGAGGCCTGGGGGTCCGTATCTCCAGGGGGTAAGCTCTACTTTCATGCCCGGAGAGATGGGTGTTACCCGGATAGTGAGTGAAGGCCAATAGGCCTGGAGGTCCGTATCTCCAGGGGGTAAGCTCTACTTTCATGCCCGGAGAGATGGGTGTTACCCGGATAGTGAGTGAAGGCCTATAGGCCTGGAGGTCTGTATCTCCAGGGGGTAAGCTCTACTCTCATGCCCGGAAAGATAGGTGTTGACCCGGGCAGGGATGGAGGCCTAGAGGCCTGTATGTCCGTAGTTCCACTGTCCTTAAGGGGGGCAGAGCAGTCAGCCTCCTTGGAGGTTGGCTGCTCTGTCCCCCTTTTCTTTGCCCCATTTCCCCATCACCACCAGGTAACCCGTTCAATCACCAGGCCCCAGGCCCACAGCTGGACATAGTCTCAGGAGGTCAAGTTGAACATATAATAATTTTCTGAGATTTATCTGAGATTTCTGAGAATTTTGGACTTAGTCATTTTTCAGCAAAGCTCTGTCATTGACGTACATTGTGTTCCCAGGCCCATATGCTAAAAATCAGCTCAAAATGTCCAGTGGCGCCCTCTTGTGGACAATCCCGGGTGGGAAGGGGTAGGGGGCCGCATAGAGGGTGCACCCAACCCGGGCATGGACCTCCATCACCCCCCCTGAAGCCATTATGCCCATTCCACAGCCAAGCATAGTGCAATGAACAGAGAAGTGGGCACTTCAAACCTCTATAAATTGACCAATGGCGCCCTCAAGTGACTTTTCCCGGTAGTTGGGTTCTCCCATGGAAGTCTGGATGCCCCATTGCTTCCATTCTGGGTTTATTGGAAGGTTTGTGTGTATGAGAAAATATGAGATGTATGAATAGTTTACCTACACTTATACTTTGCCATTCAATCCAAGTGGAGCCAAAGATCTGAGGGTTGCTATCCACTTGGATTCTGCGGCCTTTCTCTGGGCTGTGGTCCAGGTGGAGACAGTTTCTTGCCCAGTGATGTTCAGATGTATAATAGGGTGTGTTTGGAAATGTGTGACTAGATGTGTAGACAATTTATTATTAGTGATTGTATACAGATGTTGTTTGAGATGTGTTAAAATTGTAGATCCAGTTTCACCCACATAGATTTTTTTACATAATGCACAGGTGATTGCATAGACGATGTTGGTGCTGTTTATGTTCATCAGTTGTTTGATTGGGCTAAAGGTGTATGTGGGTTGTGTATGTTTGTCAGTTGTCTGTAGTAGTGATTTTCCGTGGGTACTGAGGGAGAGGGCCTGTTCAAAAATGTTGCATGGACTAAGAGGTCCTTCAGATTGGGATTCCTCCTGTATGCTGAGATGGGTCGGAATGGTTGTAGTGGGGGGAAGGCATGTTGTATATTTAAAAATGCGCTTTTTAGTCGTAAGTGTATGCGTTGATTTGTGTGTGAGTAGGTGCTAATAATAGGTAACCTCTGGGGTTCAGGCCCTGTACCCAAGATGGGAGTGGGTTTAGGGTTAGGGTTGGAGTTGGGGTTGGGGTTAGGGTTAGGGTTAGGGTTAGGGTAAGCGTAAGGGTAAGGGTAAGGGTAAGGGTTAGGGTTAGGGTTAGGGTTAGGGTTAGGGTAAGGGTAAGGGTAAGGGTAAGGGTTAGGGTTAGGGTTAGGGTTAGGGTTAGGGTAAGGGTAAGGGTTAGGGTTAGGGTTAGGGTTAGGGTTAGGGTTAGGGTAAGGGTAAGGGTTAGGGTTGAGGTTAGGGTTTGTGTCAGGAACAGTACCACCTAGGTTAAGGTTAGGGTTGGGGTTGAGGTTGGGGTTAAGGTTAGGGTTTGGGTTGGTATCAGGAACAGTTCCACCTGCGTTAGGGTTGGGGTTGGTGTCAAGAACAGTACCACCTGGGTTAAGGTTAGGGTTGGGGTGGGTGTTAGGGTTCGGGTTTGCGTCAGGAACAGTGCCACCTGGGTTAAAGTTAGGGTTAGGCAATTGATTTTGGATGATGCTTGCTAGTGTGTCAGCTTTGATGTATCTCAGTGACCGTTTTGAGTACCCCCTCCTCCTCAATGCCTCAAATAATATGTGTGTAGCTGTATTGAAATCCGTCTGTTGAGTGCATAATCTGTAGAATCGGAGGAGTTGTGATTTGACAATCCCCCTAAAGGTATGTTTGGGGTGGAAACTGGATCGGTGGAGTAATGCATGCGTGTCTGTTTGTTTGAAATAAACTTTAGTATGTAGGTAAACTATGGTTGCTTCAGTGTCTGGAAAGAAAACGGTGGTGTCTAGGAAATGTATTCTATGTGGGTGTATGACATATTTAACTGTAATGGTGGGATGGTGATTGTTCAGGATGTCTATGAATGTGGTGAAGTCCTGTAGATTGTATTGCCACACTCCAAAGATATCATCCAGGTAGCGTTTGTAAAACAAGGGAAGCAGTGGGCATTTTTCCAAAGCTGTAGTCTCCCAGTCCGCCATGTATATGTTTGCGTATGCTGGAGCAAACTTTTTGCCCATTGCTGTCCCATGAATCTGTAAATAGTATTGGTTGTTAATTGTAAAATCATTATTTCTCAGCCCCAGTTCAAGTAGCTGTAAGATGTGTTTGTCTGGTCTCTGTCTATCTGGATATCTTCGGAGTGCGGCTTCCACTGCTGCCGTCCCTGAGGGGATGTCTATGTTTGTATAAAGAGAGTCTATGTCTATGGTGAAAAGGTATGCCTGTGCTGGGACTGGGATTTTACGAAGTGTGTTTATGAAGTGATATGTGTCCTTGATGTAACTGGCATGTTTTTGTGAAATGGGGTTAAGAAAATGATCTTTGAATTCAGCTGCTGGAGATGACTCACTACCACAATCAGAGACGATGGGTCTTCCCATGGGGACCCGAAAGGGGACGGTCCACGTCTCTGGTGTTTTTTGAATTTTTGGTAAGAGGTAAAAGAGTCTCTGTCTCGGTATATCAGGTCCATCTAAATATTCTTTCTGTCTATGTGAGATGAATTAATTTTTATAAAGGTCCGCTATAGTCTGTCTCACTAGTGTCTGTGTCTGCATCTGTGTGGAAGTGGGGATGGGAGTGTAGTGTTGTGTATTGGAAAGTTGACGATTGGCTTCCAAGAGATATTGCTGATTATCCATTATCACTATCTTGGAGCCTTTGTCTGCTGGCTTAATTGTTATATGTTTGTTTTGTCTTAGCTGGGTTATAGCTAGTCTTTCGTCTTGTGTAATGTTATGTGACGTTGTAATGGTAGAGCTATGTGAGTCTCTAATAATCTGTGTATTGGTTTTAATTAAGGGTATGGAGTGCACCCATTCGTGGGATACACGACTGTGGCATTGGGGTACATGACTGTGGCTTTGTTGTGGAGTATCTGTAGTTGGCTTATGGGTGTTGATTTCCTTTCCTGATCTTTGTTGTTTATCCCCAGAGACAGCACAACCACCTTGGTGTTGGGGTTTGGGGTGGACTTGGCCAAAACCCCAGTAATGTGATGAAATTGTGCTCCTGGATAACTATCTATCTGAATGTGTTTGTAAGGGTGCGGTGGAATTCTACTAAGGTTAGAATCTCCTATAATGGTGATCGGTTTATGTGAAGTTATATGCCAATCATATGTCTTTCTTGTACTCAAATTATGTCTGGTTGGTCGGTACAATAATTGGGGGGATGGTGGAGATGTTGGGGTGGAGTGTCTGGGTATAGGTAGGGGAGAGAGTCTAACCATTGGTTCTTTGCCAATCTTTTTCCTAAGATAAGGGGTGGGTACCATGTTTCCAATATGTGGAGAGGAAAGTATTGGGGATGTTTCAGAGGGGAACTGGAGTTCTTTGGGGAGCCCATTCTTTGGAGACATACTAGGTGGGGTGGGTATTAAGGGGTGTCTAGTGTGTGGAGAATTAGGTGTTGGGGAGGGTTAGGGTTAGGGGTTAAGGTTAGGGGTTAGGGTTAGGGGTTAGGGCTATGGTTATGGTTAAGGGTTAGGGGTTAGGGTTATGGGTTAGGGTTAGGGTTAGGGTTAGGGTTAGGGTTAGGGTTAGGGTTTAGGGTTAGGGTTGGGGGGGTTAGGGTTAGGGTTAGGGTTGGGGTTTAGGGGTTAGGGTTTAGGGCTAGGGTTAGTGTTAGGGTTAGGGTTAGGGTTAGGGTTAGGGTTAGGGTTAGGGTTAGGGTTAGGGTTAGGGTTAGGGTTAGGGTTAGGGTTAGGGTTAGGTTTCTAGTTTTGAGGCGGTTGATCCACTTCCATCTCTGACACGTGGAAACCGAAGGGGGGAAGGGAGGGGTTGCACTCCACATCATATGCGCGCCGGTCAGAGGGGTCTGGGCTTCTAGTTTTGAGGCGGTTGATCCACTTCCATCTCTGACACGTGGAAACCGAAGGGGGGAAGGGAGGGGTTGCACTCCACATCATATGCGCGCCGGTCAGAGGGGTCTGGGCGCGGCCGGCCAAGGTTGTAGGCCCCATGTTGCCCACTTGTAGATTAACCCCTTACCTGGGTTAAAGGGTGGTCTGTCCGTGGGGTAGATTTTAGGTTTAGGTAAGGTTAGTAAAATGGTTAAGGTTAGGGTTAAGGTTGGGGTTAGGTATAGTTTTTAGAGTGGTTTAGGGTTAGGTTTAGGGTAAGGTTTTTAGGGTTAAGGTTAGGTATGGTTAGTAAAATGGTTAGGGTTAGGTATGGTTAGTAAAATGGTTAGGGTTAGGGTTAGGGTTAGGGTTAGGAAAAAACATAGCCGATTTTCTGAAGAGTTTTTATAAAAAAGTTCCATAAATCACTCAGGCCGGCCCCCACCGACTTGGGCCCGTAGTATGGTGCTCCCACAGTGGGCACTGGTGAATGTAGGCCATTTAAAGTCATTTTAAGCCGTTTTAAAAATATGCACCTGGTAACCCAAAAGAGGGCACTTACAAAATATTCGAGAGGAAAGGACATAGCCGATTTTCTGAAGAGTTCAACATAGAAAGTATTCAGACCTTTTTCTGGAAAGCTCTATAAATCACTCAGGCCGGCCCCCACTGACTTGGGCCCGTAGTATGGTGCTCCCATGTCGGGCATTGAGGTGAGTAGCCCATCTAAATGAATTTATATTCGTTTTAAATATATGCACCTGGTAACCCATAAGTAAAAACATAAGGTGATGTCAGTAGGCTAGTCCTTATATATTTTTCTAAAAGCTCCATAAATCCCTTAGGCCGGCCCCCACTGACTTGGGCCCATAGTATGGTGCTCCCAAGTCGGGCATTTAGGTATGTAGCCCATTTAAAAGCATTTACATTCGATTTAAATATATGCACCTGGTAACCTAAAAGTGGGCACATAGAATATTTTCGAGAGGAAAGGACATAGCCGATTTTCTGAAGAGTTCAACATAGAATATTTTCTGACTTTTTTTTGGAAAGCTCTATAAATCACTCAGACCGGCCCCCACTGACTTGGGCCCATAGTATGGTGCTCCCAAGTCGGGCATTGAGGTGAGTAGCCCATCTAAATGAATTTAAATTCGTTATAAATATATGCACCTGGTAACCCATAAGTAAAAACATAAGGTGATGTCAGTAGGGTAGTCCTTATATATTTTTCTAAAAGCTCCATAAATCCCTTAGGCCGGCCCCCACTGACTTGGGCCCATAGTATGGTGCTCCCAAGTCGGGCATTTAGGTATGTAGCCCATTTAAAAGCATTTACATTCGATTTAAATATATGCACCTGGTAACCTAAAAGTGGGCACATAGAATATTTTCGAGAGGAAAGGACATAGCCGATTTTCTGAAGAGTTCAACATAGAATATTTTCTGACTTTTTTTTGGAAAGCTCTATAAATCACTCAGACCGGCCCCCACTGACTTGGGCCCATAGTATGGTGCTCCCAAGTCGGGCATTGAGGTGAGTAGCCCATCTAAATGAATTTAAATTCGTTATAAATATATGCACCTGGTAACCCATAAGTAAAAACATAAGGTGATGTCAGTAGGGTAGTCCTTATATATTTTTCTAAAAGCTCCATAAATCCCTTAGGCCGGCCCCCACTGACTTGGGCCCATAGTATGGTGCTCCCAAGTCGGGCATTTAGGTATGTAGCCCATTTAAAAGCATTTACATTCGATTTAAATATATGCACCTGGTAACCTAAAAGTGGGCACATAGAATATTTTCGAGAGGAAAGGACATAGCCGATTTTCTGAAGAGTTCAACATAGAATATTTTCTGACTTTTTTTTGGAAAGCTCTATAAATCACTCAGACCGGCCCCCACTGACTTGGGCCCATAGTATGGTGCTCCCAAGTCGGGCATTGAGGTGAGTAGCCCATCTAAAT